>NC_056741.1:491243156-491398615 GCF_019279795.1 Protopterus annectens | reverse complement strand
TGGACAACTGAGCATTGGTCAGAATTTTATGTTTTGTTTTGTTTTCTGGCCATAAAATGAAACTTTTCATGGTGACACTGGCAATACTAAAAGAAAAATATTTTGATAAACACCTCTCCATCCCATCTTGTGTATTTTCCTCACCTGCTCAGCTCAGGTGGGAGGGAGTAGATGTGATGTTAGAAATTAGAGGATGTACAAACTGGGGATGCAAAGGGGAGTCTTTCTGTGCTATTCAGTAACTCAATAGTTTTTAACTATAATGACTCTGCTGACTGGATTAATATGAAAATAATCAAAATAAGAACAAAACACTATGCAACTATGGGGTAGTGCTTGTCACTGCAAACCAGTTGTCCTGGGTGCAACGAGGTATTGGAGAAATTTCAGTCATGCTTTTACACAAAAAATGTCACTCAAGATTCTGAGTCTGTACAAAGTACTACCAAACACTTGAGGGGAAACTAATATGCAGACCCTGAAAATTTAAGGATAAAGTATTTAGGCAGATATTCTAAAGTTAGCAACAAATCAAGCAGTACCTACTGAAAACAAAGAATTAGTTTGTCAAGAATGATGAAAAGAGAGGAGTCACATGAACGGCTACTGTCTGGCTACTACTAATTCTGGTCTCACCACAGATTCACTCTGCTGGGATACAGTGCTCCTTTGCTTCTTCTCTCCCCAGAAACAAACTGTTAGCACCAATCCCAAAATAAGAAGCAGGCTACAGCCTGTTTGGTGATCCACAGTCTTGTCCCAGATGATCATTAGTCATTGCTGCAGGTGATACTGAAATGCAACAAATACTTTGTGAATTCTAAGTGTTTAATATTTGTCACAATATATTGCATCAACTGGCAATTGATTACATGTACAGATCTGCAATCATGGGACTTCACACATATCTGCTGACTTCAAGAGACCCAAACATAGTGAAAGTTTTGAAACATGAGGAGAACAAATCTAAGATGACTTCTATGCTTAACCTAGCAGAAGCATATCGCCATCAAGCAGGAATGGAAATCAAACCAGAAGTAGATAAAAATCAGACAGCAACTGAATGTGCCAAAAAACAAAAGGAGTATAAGGTGAAGGACAAGATGAAAAGGCAAGAAATGTGGAAAAATCATATAGTGGCAAGTATTGAAAATTTCTGGAAGAACCTCATGTTGATCAGGAATGAATGCAGGAATGGATAAGGAGAGGTGAATTTAAACCAAGGGATGAAAGGTTAATATTGGCAGCCCAAGACAGTGGTCTACGTACACACTGGTTTACAAAGTCCATTGAACATGTGAGAGAAACAGATAAATGTAGGTTTTGTATAACCAAACTGGAAACAATCGCACACCTTGTTGCTGGTTGTGACATGCTAATGGCAGAGGGCCTGTGCACTGAAAGGCACAATAGTGTGGTGAGACTGCTGCACTGGGGATTGTGCAACCATTATGGTTGTGAAGTGGCTGAGAAGCACTGGAAACATGAGCCACAAAGCATCATAGAAAATAATCCAGTCTTCATCACATGGGATCATCCATTACCAACAGTTCAAAAGATAGATGCTAGTGAACTGGGTATAGTAGTCCAAGAAAAGAAGACAAGAACAGCAATGATCAGTGAAATTGCCACACCCAGTGATTACAGTGTCCTGCGTACAGAGAGACACAAGGTTATAAAATATCAGGATCTGCAAGCAGAAATGAGAGCAATGTGGAAGAAGGATACCCAGATAGTTCCAATTGTAATAGGAGCAACGGGTCTCATAAAAAAAGTCTACCATCATATTTAAATAAGCTACCAATGCACGTAACTCCGTATGAATAACAGAAGGAATCATTACTGGGCACATTGCGGGTGCTGCGAAGAGGACTTTTGTCTGTCATCACAGAGTGAAACAATACTAGTTTCATTAACTTTAATTGTACTTTGACTTAGGAATGGGGTCCGATTTGGAGAAATTAAAAAAAAAAGAGACTGTACTTTCAAATTATACTACTCTATTAAACACAATCACCAAATTAATCAATAATTGGAATAAAATGTTTTTTTTTTACCATAGAGGATAGACTCACTTTTATAAAAATGGTTATTTTACTCAAAATCTTATTCTGTACACAATCCCCGATTTTAATTCCTCCAAAAAGTCTTCAGGTAAATACATACTACATTACTCAAGTTTCTTTGGTTCCCTCAAAAACTGAGGATAGCTCATAATTGGCATGGAAGAGGTTGGGATAACAATGGAATTGATTTTCCTAATATTGAAGTATACTCAAAATATACTATTATTAACATAGTATTACACTGGCTAAGCAATACCTGCACTTCAAGCTGGAAACAGTTACATAGGTTCATAGGTTCATACTAGGCTATCTGCCCTTGGGCAATTATAAGCCTAGCCCGATTTTGTTTGGCTTATGCCACCCCTTGATTTGAGTATACTGTGCTCTTTTTAAGGTTTAGTTTGCTGTGCCTCTGTCTAATAGTGACACGGAAGTAATCCCCGGGACAAACCTACGATCCCCCATCCACTCATCAAGATTCTTCTTGAAGAGATTTAGTGAGGTGCTCTGCCTAACATGAATTGGAATTCTATTCCAGAGCGAAGGGAGCCTCTGGGTTATGAATCTGTCCCTCCAGCAAGTTCTATTTATTTCAGTGCTGAGATTCAAGTCCCTCGAGCGTGTGGCTCTAAGGGATTTAGATTTACTGAGGTGGAGCATGTCCATTAATTATATAGTATCTAGTAGCAGTTATGAAGCACAAATAAACTCTTTGTTAGGCATCGGTTAAGTCTATTGGGTGTTACGAGATTATTGTTTATATAATAATAAGTTTACTCATTTCACTTATTGTATGAATCAAATTCAGTACATTTAGAAGTGTAATAGAAAGCAATTACAGTGTTAAACAGCTATTCTTTCTTATATTTCTCATTGTGCACACTCCCGACTGTTTAGAGTCCTTTAATCTAAGCAAAATGCTAACTTTTAAAGATCATAACCTACAATTCTGGTATCACTATCTAGATAATAAAAAGATTCATCCAGTAAACTTTCTTTTAGACAGATACAATGTAAACAAGCTAAATTGTTATCTCTACAAACTCTATGACAGTTCATTGAGAATAAAGTGAAAATATCAATAAATTCAGAAACATATTCTCTGCCAAAATTGTTATGACTTTTAATATGTAACAACTCAATAGACATTGAAAATAAATTGTGCATTTCATTTATATATACAATCTTACATGATGAATTTTTACCATTTGACTTAGCCTTTTGGGATTATTCTACAAAAGTCAATAAAGACTCCTTTTCAGTAGATAATAAAAAAACTATTATTAAACTCTGTGAATATGGCCACATCTTCTCTTTACTGAAAGTTGCTCACCTGAACTTTTTTACATAGAAGATTTTTCACTCCCTATAAAATTGCTATCATTTCTAACAGTAAAGAAAGAAAATGTTGGAGATGTGATGAAATATTGGAGGCTAATTGGGTACATATGTTTATCAAGTGTAGAGTTGTTCTACAATTTTGGAATGATTTCAGATATTTTGTAAAGGCTTTGTGGTCAGATAATTGCCATATTACTGATTCCTTGTTATTATTCAATGTTCCTTTTCCAAATGTGATTCCAAACAATCAAACAACTCTCCTTTGGTCACTTTTGGTCATTGCTAGAAAAGTAATTACAATGAATTGGAAGAATAACCAAGATCTCTCATTTACTGACTTTATAAGTTCAGCGAAATGTGTGTGTGTGTGTGTGTGTGTGTGTGTGTGTGTGTGTGTGTGTGTGTGTGTAAAAATGAAATGCAAGCTATTTTTATTAGAACATCTAATATAACTCAAAAAAGACTAGCCTGGCAGAAACTACAAGTTTTATTGGACAAATACTAATGGTGCATGCAATTTATACTGAATTTTGATAGGGATGATTGTATATAGTTATAAATAGTTGATTATTCTGTTGTCTTTTTTGTGTCTTAATTGTTTTGATTGTTAATTTTTGCATGTAAAATCATATAGAAATTTGTTGAAAAAAAGAAATGTTGACATTACCTTCTAATACTGCAGTTGTGATATTATCCATGCCTGGATGTGCATCCATTTCATTCTTATTCATTGTGTTGCTCTCTTTCTTGGAGAAGTGACAATGGCCGACTGCAACTGAATGGTGACTATATACAGGAAACATGCTTTTTTCATGGGTAGGCACCATTTAAAAAAGATAGGGAGTTTTAAGTATCATAAATACTAAGAAATAATTCAACTGACAATGGAGGTATTCTTTAAAACGTGTATATTAATCAGGAAGTGCACCTCACTTCATCAGGTTATGTACATAAACATTACTATACAGCATATATTAAAAAACTATTCATAGGCCTCCCCAATGTGGCCAGATTATGTGATGAACTCATAGTAAGTACTGGAAGAACATTTTTACATAGGAAGATAGGAAGATTTGATGCACACCTTTGCTTTTTAGCAACAAGATGCTTTGGCAGTGTGTTATCTGTTGTGTGTATAAGAGTACTTCATTGAAACTTTTATTGAGCCATATTAATAGACTGCACAACCACACACCTAAGTTTTGGTTGATGTGTGGTATTGATGGATGCACTGAAGAATATATAGTATACAATTCATTCTATTATCACATAAAGAAAAGACACCCTGAGCACCTAGTTGAAGACACCAGACCAAGTGAACAGCAATCGGAGGAAAGCCAAGTACTATGGCAAGAAGTAAGTAGCTCAGTTTCATTACAATTTTAAGAGATTTTATTACCTATAGGACATAAAACAATTCATGCATCATACAAAAACTCAGTTATTTCATTAAATTGGGCAATTGAGTGCGGGTCAGAATTTTATGTTTTCTTTTGTTTTCTGGCCATAAATTGAAACTTTTCATGGTGACATTGGCAATACTAAAAGAAAAAGATTTTGATAAACACCTCTTCATCCCATCTTGTGTATTTTCCTCACCTGCTCAGCTCAGGTGGGAGGGAATAGATGTGATGTTAGAAATTAGAGGATGTACAAACTGGGGATGCAAATAGAGTCTTTCTGTGCTATTCAGTAACACAGTAATTTTAACTATAATGACTCTCCTGACTGGATTAATATGAAAAATCAAAATAAGAACAAAACACTGTGCAACTATAGGGTAGTGCTTGTCACTATCAACTAGTTGTCCTGTGTGCAGCGAGGTATTGGAGAAATTTCAGTCATCCTTTTACACAAAAAATGTCATAGAAGGTATCTGAGTCTGTACAAAGTACTACCAAACACTTGAGGGGAAATTAATATGTAGACCCTGAAAATTTAACGATGAAGTATTTAGGCAGATATTCTGAAGTTAGCAACAAATCAAGCAGTACCTACTGAAAACAAAGAATTAGTTTGTCAAGAATGATGAAAAGAGGGGAGTCACATGAATGGCTACTGCCTGGCTACTACTAATTCTGGTCTCACCACAGCTTCACTCTGCTGGGATACAATGCTCCTTTGCTTCTTCTCTCACCAAAAACAAAATGTTAGCACCAATCCCAAAATAAGAAGCAGGCCACAGCCTGCTTAGTGATTCACAATCTTGTCCCAGATGATCATTAGTCATTGCTGCAGGTGATACTGAAATGCAACAAATACTTTGTGAATTCTAAGTGTTTAATATTTGTCAAAATAAATTTCACCAACTGGCTCCTGCTGGTAAATATGAACTTCATGATATTCAGCCATTTGTAAAACTAGTAAGCTTGATATTTCATTCATTTAAACTTTTAATTCTTCAATTTTTTTTTGCCCAAGGTAGCCTGACCATTTATCCCTTTGTAAAGTGAATAGCCACAAGCAGTTTATATCTAGACCCACTTGATATAGTATTTGCCATGATGCTAACTCCCTAATATCAAACTTTTTTATGTGGAGTATATCTTATTGAAATGCTTCATAAACATTATACTAAAACATATGCACATGATTTTATTTTACCCCTTGTTTCTATCACTGGAAGGAAACTGGGAATAAATATTAATGGGAATGACACCACAAATGTGCTATGGTACATCCATTAAAATATATAGGCAAAGCCAAACACTCACCCTCCACTGATGTCAACAAAGGCAATTTTTAATTGATATTTGCACAATAAAACTGAATTGTATGTAAGGATCTAATAATACACTGACAGGATATATTTCCAGCAATGACAAGAAAACTGTTTCACAGAGATGGATGCACCCTATACTGTGGTGGAAAAGGTAATTTATAAAACTATGACTATACACTTTTAAAACAGTTAGACTTAAGAGTGTAGTATATTCTGTTATTGTATGACAACTTGCTTTGATTAAAGATAGACAATGACACTGTGTAAGTCTTGAGAGGGAAATTAAGAACGAGATTTTATTTAGTATGGAGAAACTTAGTATTTTATATGGAACACAGAAATACTTATTCCACCTTTTATATGGCACTTTTTTCCAGTGTTATAGTTTAGGTATTAGAAAACCGTGTTAGCATATGCTGTTATTTGCTAAAAACTTGGTTAGTATGTGTATTATTTTAAGATGTGCAAGTAACTAGAATGTAGTTGATTAAATGTGTGTGTTGGTTAAAGCAACTGATCAACTAACACATAGTATTCATAGACAGTGCCATGTTGATATTGCTGCTAGTATCTTAAAAAAATTGTATGAACATGTTCACACCATGTACTTTCCTTTCTTCTCAGCTGCTTCTGTCAATCATGTTATTAAGTCTAACCTATTAAGAATTTCTACTTACACCTGTATATGATGTTGTATATAGTTATACGAACAGTGACTACTCGTTATTTTGAAATGATGGCTGGCTCGTTTGTATTAAAAAATGAGCTTGTTGATTGGCAGTTCAACCAGCATGCCTGTTGTAAATCAAACATACACCCATAGAATAAAGTCTGACCACTGAAGTACCATTGAGTGGATGGACTTTTTATTGAAATATGTTGAGGACCAGAGCAGAAATAGAAGAAAATCAAGTAAATTCTAAAAAAATAAAGAAACAGAAACGTACCTGATTTTCTTCTATTTCTGCTCTGTCCCTAGTAAAATCTCTTTCAGAAAAAAAACAGCAACGGAGATTCTCTTTTCTGCATTGCTTTTCCTCGCATAGCACTGATATACTGTGTAGGTAAGGGGACTCACATACCATATTTATGCTCAATACATGCCTTTTGTGTGGAGTCTGCATGCCCTCCCCGTGGTCGAGTGGGCATTCGAAAGACATGCGTTGAATGAGCATGCCTTCATTGAAGGTTGGGCGTCGGGCTGACAACTTGACACCATAAAAAAACAACTGCCAATCATTAGCAGACCAGAGTTCCACTGTGGCGATCCCTAACCGGGAAAAGCCAAAAGACAAACAACAACAACATCAGTAAACAAGGAAAAAGGCAGAGCAACACTATAGTGCAGTTATACAAAGACATTATTTAAGAAAGGTAAGCAATTTCTTTCTTAAATGATGTCATATAATAGCAATAATCCACTCATGGGTTCATAGGTGTGTACTAGGCCAACAGCCCTGGAGCTTCTACAAGGCTAGTCCATAGAAGTTCCCTGGCATCATGTTGCCATTAGTTTCTGGTGCCTATATCAAGAAGAGCCACTGGAGAGACTTTCTATTTCCCATTCACTCATCAAGATTTATCTTGAAAAGGGCCAGTGAGATGCTCTGCTTGACATGTATGGGAAGTCTATTCCAGAGTATGGGCAGTCTCTGGCTTATGAAACTTTCCCCCAGCATGTTCTGTTGATTATGGTAATGAGGTTGAGGTCCCTGGAGTGTGTGGTGTGGAGGTATTGGGATTTCTTTAGGTGTAACATTTCTAAAAGGGCTGGGTCAGACCATGGCTTTGTAAGTCAAGCAGAGATCGCCTCTTAATAGATGGTATGAGACAGAAAAGATGGAGTTGTTTGAGTCTGTCCATGGGGGGCATGTGTTTAAGGCCTAGGATCCTCTTCATGAGGTACTTTTGTGGCTTTTCCAGCTGTTGAAGGTGTTTAGTACTTGATGATTGGTCTAATGAGAGAAGAGTAGAGAGAGATAATGACCTCTTTCTTCCTGGATGCAAAACCCTTGGTAATGAGATGTGCCACACAGAAGAACTTTATGACCACAGTGGCAATGTGGTGGTCGAAGGAGAGGTTGCTGTCAGCCTGTGTCCCCAGATCTCTTATAACGCCTTCAGTGCTCGGTAGGCTATCATCAATGTGGCAATTAGTGGGAACTGAGTTTTTCCCAAAGGGAATGATGACGCATTTTTTGGCATTAAGCTTTAAGGCCATGGTTTTGACACCAGTTGTTGGTCTCAGTGAGGCCTTTCTGTAGGATGTCTACATCACTTGGGGAGTTAATAATGGTTCCCAGCTTGCAATCATCAGTAAGCTTGGTCAGCCAGAGCCCCTCCATGTTGGCCTTGACTTCAGAGAAGTAGATGCCAAACAGGAGAGGACCCAGGACCAATCCCTGTGGGACTCCACTCATGACTGGTCTTCAGTCTGACTTGGAGTCTGCTACTTTCACACTGCCAATTTCCAACCCACTTAGTGATATAGGGGTTAATGCCTAGTTTGGTGAGTCTATCAATAATTTCTGAGTGGGGAATGGAATCAAAGGTCTTGGCCAGATCGAGATAGGCTGTATGAACTGCCTTGCCCTCATTGACAGCTCTGGTGACTGACTCAAAGAAGCCAACCAGGTTGACCAGGCATGATCTATCCTTCACAGAGTTAGGTCCATGATGATGCACTCCATAGCCTTACATATCAGACTTGTGAGGCTAATGGTGTGATAATTCCCAGGGTCTGTAGTCGCTCCACCTTTATGGAGAGGGATGACTGTAGCAGTGCACCATTCTGTAGGGACAAAGCCTAAGGTGAGGCTGTGATTGAACAGGGCACACAGGTGTGGTGCCAGTTCACTTTGTAGTTCATGTAGAACACAGCCAGGGATATTGTCAGGTCCCATAGAAGCTGTATTCTTGGCCTTGGACAATGCAGCTCTAACCTGTGCTGCAGTAATTCTGGGTGCCTGGCATTCTTCCTGTATTGTGATTGGTCCTTTGGGGGGGAGGGGGAGGGGTAAAGTTGGCACTGAATCTGTCCACCAGTATGTTGGCAATATCTGTTGGCTTAGTATAGGAGGTACCATTATGCAGTAATTCAGAGCAAATCTGGGTATTGCTGTGGAGATTCTTGATATAACTGTAGAAGGCTTTTTGGTTGTTTTTAGTGTCTGTAGCAATTCTGCCTTCATATCTATCTTTAGAGGTTTTGATGAGGAATCTCAACTTTTTGTTCAGGCTAATAAGGGAGTTTTTCCAGTCTTGGGTCTTCACCTTTTTCTGCAACAGTTTCTGTTGTAGAGTTTGTTAATGGCAGGGGACCACCAGATTGGCTTCCTTTTTTTGGAGGAGAGTGTCTTTTCTGTTGGGTATGGCTAGTTCCATGCATTTATGTACGTGTTCGTACAGTGCATTGGTGTATGATTCAGCAGTCACGCACCTATTTTCTATATGCATGGGTGCCGTGAAGTTAGCCACCTCTGTTTTTAGAAGCCCAAAGTCAGCTTTGGAGAAGTTTTTCATGCTGGTTACCTTTGCTGGTGGTGTGGGTGAGATGTGGATTTCCATGGTAATTAGTTTGTGGTCAGATCTAACAAGGGAGGAATTGACTATTGGTGTTGAATAACAGTTGCCCATGTTAGTAATAACCAGGTCAAGAATGTTGCTTCCTCTAGTGAGGGTAAGAATGAGCTGGTCCAGTGCATTGGAATTAATGAATTCCAGGAAGAGTTGGGCAAGTATATTGGTGCATGAGTAGTTTTCCCAGTTGATGGACGGGTAGTTGAAGTCACCCAGTATGAGAGTGTTGGGTTGGACCCTAATAGTTTCCAGGGTGCTTAGGAATGTGGAGTGAGAGTCTTGGGACTTGGTTGGGGACCTATAGCAGGATACGACCTGAATCACCGTCTTATCCACCGTTAGTTGTACCTGAAGTATCTCCAATGCGTTATGCTGGGCTACTAGTCTGGAGGTGTGCATATCCTTTATGAATATGGAGACACCACTGCCTTTGGAGCTTCAGTCCATGTTCTGGGACTGAAAGGTGTGGAATGAGTTATAGCCTGGTAGTGCAGAGGTGATTTCTGCTGCTTTAAACCAGGTCTCCATTACAGCACAAATGTCGATGTTCCCCATTTTGAGGAGTGCTTCAAGTGAGTGCATCTTGAGATTTAGACTTCTAGCATTGAGCAGCATGACCCTCAGACTGAATTTATTTATAGCTGTTATGGTGTTAATTTGGCATTTTGAACAAAGCCTAAAAAAGGCACTATAGGGGTGGCAAGAGCCTTAGCCAGTATCTGGAAACCTAGGGGTGACAGATGCAGGCCATCTCTGGCAAAGCATCGAGGTCTGTCAGTCATGTCATCCCAAGCAGACAGATACTGGATCCCCTTAGAATGACACCAGAAACTTAGCCAATTGTTGAAGTCAATGGGTATATCAGGATATACACATGGTTGGTTTTGTTTAATCACTCAGGCTTTGCCCTCATCATCAAACCATACCAACCATGGGTAAATCCTGATATATCCATATTAGCCCATGGTTTGTTGCTTAATTATAACAATTTACACTTCAGCCAAATAAACTCAAGCATTTTCTTTTTAAGTTTTAACAGCTTGACTGTACAAATCAGAAAGAGCACACTGCTGGTGGTAATTACCTACCGCAGAAAGATCAATTACCATAATGGTGAGAAACTGCATTTCAGAGACAGCTATGGTCTCAGTGAGAAAGAATTCATTATTGGCTCATTAACATGTAACTGAATAATCCTCTAGCTAAGACTAGTGATGTCAGACCTACCACACATATGCAGACTACCATATGCATGCTGTCTCTCTCACACACACACACACACACACACACACACACACACACACACACACACACACACACACACACACACACACACACACACACACACACACGCACACACACACACGCATAGGCATACACACTCACACACATACATGAACTACACACTCACACATCCATTCATCAAAAAACAAGGTTCTTTATAGTCAGTCACACTCATGGAAATACTCACCCATTCCAGAAAATACATACTTTAATACATTCAGACTCCCAGTTCCCTACTCAGCCCACCTATTGAAACCACCAAGGCAGACACATGCTCATGCACTTGCATGTGCATGCGCGTGCACACATACACACACACACACACACACACACACACACACACACACACACACACACACACACACACACACACACACACACACACACACACACACACACACACACACACACACACACACACACACACACACACGCACACGCACGCACACACACACACAGTAACACTCCCACCATCACCACATTTTTGGTGAACCAACCTAAACTCCTCTAACAGTGAAAATTTATGCTGCTAAGTGATTTTCTATATCACTTGGCAGAGGAAATCAGGTGCAAGTGGCCATTTCAGGATAGAGCACATAGTTAATTAACATTAACTTTTCCTCCAGATTGCCACATTACCATGCAGACCTGCCAGCAACACTGCCCCCCATGCTGAGGTTCCCTATAGCTAGACACCTAAGTGGTAGGTCAATATATGAATCAGAAAGGCTTACTGCAAGGGGGAGAATGCCCATGTTAAAGCTTCCATTCACAGTAAGCCTTTCGGAATCACAACCTAACTTTTTTCACAAGCCTAACACCCAAAAGCATAAGTAACCTGAAAAAAAATAAGTCAAAATATGTGGTCCTTTAAGAATTATTTATTAATGTGTGTCTCCTCAAAAACTGAAAAGGTGGCCTGCACCTATATATAATAATTATACTATAACATTTTATAAAATATGAAGAACCTGACAAAATGCTTTTCAGTTTCATGTATCTTCTTCTGAACAACTATACTGGCAAAGAATTCAGCTGTATAGGGCACCTGCAAGACTGAAAAATGAAACAATAGTTGGAACATGTATTTTTAAAGATATTCAGGGTAAGACTGCCAGTCAGGCTGACTATTTTATTAGCAATGTAAGTGGATACCACTGAGATCAATTGTGATTATATTAATTACATAAGGGGATGCCACCAAATCTGATTATGTTGTAATAATTACATGAAGGGATGCTGGTCTGTAAGAAAAGCAGAGAATAAATTTAATATTTACAAGTATCTAGAATGTTTACTCCAGGCCCACATGTGTAATTATTTAAGAGTTCATTTAATTATTTTTTTTAATGTAGTGAGAAATAGCTTCTTTCAAAAAGCACAGTTACTCATCTTTAAAACTAGCTTGCTGTCCTTCTCAAAGAAGAAGGAATTAAATATTAACACAGCATTTTTGAGTTTACATACATGAATGCTTTGCCTTTTCTTTTTGTAAGAAAACTGCTTTTGGAAGGAGGCCTAGTTTATAATGTTGGAAGAAGCCTTTCTTCATTACTGTGATTCAGACTTTGCATGAAGTAGTCAGTTTCCAGGCTTTCAATACTTTCTTTTAAAGTGTGATCTTGAAGGCACTTCAAAGTGGAGACTTCTTTATGTAAGATTTTATGATGCGTGGTGAAGCAAAAACTAATGAAAAGAAATAAAGGAGAAGCATCGGTGATTTCTGCATCTCCGCATATGGATGACTCTGCCAGCTCCATAGCTATACGATACGTTTTTGTTGATTATATAATGATTCCTTTGTCACAGAGGTAGTTATATTCTCTCTCCTACATAGCAAGACAATATAACTAGTTGTGGGACGTGGGTGGCTGAGTATAGTAAAATCTTGCTATACACCATATACAAGACATCTATGGTCGGTATGTATTCTGACTCTGATAATTAAAAACGTAGCACGTAACCGCAAGGATACATAGCTTTCTTGGATTCATTCATTCATAGGTTTGTACTAGGCTAATAAACACTAGAGCCTTTTTAAGTCTAGCCACACGTCCCAAATCTCTGACAAGTTCTGGTACCCTTGGTAGTGTAATCTGCAGCTTCGGAGATTAAATATTTAGAAGCAGGGGCCTAGGAAATGAACCATTTACAGACTGTCTCTGTTCATTACAGACATAAGTGCCAAACTGGAAAGGTTTCCTTCTAAATCTTCAATGACGTCAAATGTAAAATCATATTTATGGACATTGCCATGCCCAAGTAGAAGTAACTTCCTTGTTTGAAAATAACACTTTTTGTATTTTATTTTATTTTATTTTTAGTTTCCTGTTTTGAAGGTCTTTGATTTTATTTGGATGTGCTTAACTTACTTTCTTGCAAAAATGTTTGGTATTCATACAGTCAGCCATGGAGTCCTTTTAAATCATTTACAGCACTGTTATAGTTGTCTCACAGGTGTGTAGACTGGTTTGTCTCATACCTTTCTGGTTACTTTCAGAAGGTGGTCTCTGATATTAATATTTCTTTCTAGCTGGCTGTTTGATATAGGCGGGAAAAACTCAGACTATGACCAGGGTTCTCTTAGCAATCCCAGCATAGTAGAAACTGACTGGGGTTGGAAGTAGTAAAGGGTGTGGCCATTTGTCACTTCTGGGGGAAGAAATGAAGCATGTATGCATGAAGGCATAACTCTAGAGGAGTTTCTCAGCAGGGGGCTTGAAGAAAGCATTGAGATGCTTGTTATGCATGAATGTCTATGGGCTTATGGCAATAGAACACTAGCAGATGTAACTGACAGTCCTTGGCTATGGTCAATAAATGTCAGCTTTAGTGAATATTAAATAGGCATGTGCAAGGAGTTAAGGAGTTAGGTCTTACAAATAAATGCTCCAGTACAGATGGCCACACTCCTCCTCCTGTTGTGGTCAGCTCTCACTCCAAAGGGAATAAACAGACCATCAAATTCTCACAATGAGGGAATGAACATGTCAATAGGGTCCTCAATTTGGAACTTGTGTGGGATCAGAATGAAAATAAAACAAATTCTTTTTAACACTGTAGCTGTGAAATGCTGCAAAGCATGATTTTGAGTGCTGTTTTCCATGTGTATATGTTGCCTTTGTATGGTCTTATTCAGCATTGAGGTTATCATTTTTATACTAACAACGTACAGCTTTACATCTCCTTCCTCCATGATGCTATAGGTTCATTGACAAATACTAGGTTATCAGTCTATAGACTATTACAAGCCTAGTCAATAATCAGAGGTTAGAATCAAATCCTGTACCTTAAGTATGTGAGATAAACATCTTAACCATTATGTCACCCCAACGTCTACTGTAAACTCTTTTACAATGTGATAAGAATGTGCTTCTGGATGGTATATAAATGGTTTAAACTCAGTATATCTAAGATAACCAACACAGCAATATATACCACTTTTCATGGTTCTTGTGCCCTGCTGTCACTTGCAGTGGTGAGACACTCAAATTTGTGTTAAAGATGTGAAGTCTTTTTAGTATGTCTTAATGGCAGGCTGATGGTAAAGGACTGACTGTTTACTTGCTTTCTTTTTCTACCATCTTAAGAATATTGCTCTTATAAGGCATTTAATTTACCTTAGATAAAGGACTAAATATATATCAACGTCCTACTGGAAAATGAACGTTCTGCAAATAGGTTGTTGTTGTCTTTCGGCTTTTCCCGGTTAGGGGTTGCGATAGCGGAACTCCGGTCCGCTAATGATTGGGAGTAGATTTTCACGAACGCCGAGGTGCCAGCTCGACGTTCAACCTTCAACGAAGGCACGCCCATTTATGCATGTCTTTTGAATGCCCACCCAACCGTGGGGAGGACATGCAGACTCCATACAGAAGGCACTCCCCGCACTCCAGCCGAGAATCGAACGGGAGAACCTCTTGCTATGAGGCAACAATGCTACCGCTGCACCACCACGGAAGTATGTTCTGCAAATAGGTATTTATAGATAAATAAAAGTTGTGTACTCACCATAATGATAGATATGTGTGGTCTGTTTCCATTCTTGCTCAACAAGTTGGTCTTTGGACAGGTCGGATCTGAGTTTGGCCACTTTCAAGCTTTGAATTTGGTGCTCAGGCTCTTCCTCTTATTCATAATTTCCCATGTTAACCCAGCAACTTCAGATCAAATTTGCCCAGAAGTAAAAAGGGCACTTTTCATGATTCATATGCTCAGTTCTTGTGCCCCCTGCTCTAAAATCTGTTCTTTCTAGGTATCTTCCCAATAGATCTCTAAGATCCAGAGACAAACAACTTCTTTCTGTACGCAAGCCCAACAAAACATCTGGAAAATACCTATTCTCCTACTCCATTGCCAGAGCATAGAACAACCTTCCCATAAATATTAGAGCAGATGCCAACTTTCTCTCATTTAATAATACTTTAAAGGAATACTTAAAAAAAAGCATGGATCTGCTCCTCCTGTAACCCCACCTAATACCATATCCTTGTCATGCTAACTCTTCAATATTTACTACACACAGATCTAAATCTCCTTCCTCTTACTCCCTTTTTATTTCTCTTTATACTGTCTATAATGACCCATAATCCTCTCTGTTGCTTCCCTATAACACTCCTTCTTTACACCCCAATTACTTTCTTCATCATACTTTAACTCCCTTCCTTATGCTGTTATTGCTTCCTCATCTTTCACCCAGTTTCTCCCACTATCCTCCCCTCCATGCTTTCACTTCTCTCTCATCCTTCACCATGGTTTTCTATTTTGTTTTTCACTGAATGTCACTTCGTTCAACATATAATTTTCCCACACTGTCTTTAATTGCATCCTGTCCTCTTGTGATATTCTTAAATAACAACTGTATTGTCTTATAGTCCATTATTTTCTAGAATAATGTATTATATTATTATAATACTTCTTACCTGTTACTTATTTTTTTATTTTATGCTTGTTCATGTCCATTTTAGCCTCTGACTTGCTGTAATAGTTATTATATTTATGCATACAACTTGTTTTTCAGTTTTGGGGATTTATCCTGGGCCTGTGCTGAAAATGCGTTCCCGGACCCAGTCAAACTTTCATGGCAATCAAATTTCAAATAAATGAATAAATAAATAAAGTATACAGTGTCTAAGATATAAATAAAAAAACAGCTTAAAAGAAATTTGATCTTAGATAAAGAACCTGTAGGAGCCAAGGCTAAATAAGCCAGAAAGTCTGGGACTTGAATATGCCAAATGCCAAAAAATACATGGAAAGGGGCAGGAGGCTGGGAGGTTGAGGATGGACAGATTTATCATTATGGTGAGGACATAACTTTTCATATCTGATGCTGCATTTTCTGTCTGTTCCTCAATGTGTGGGACAGACTTCCCTGGTACTTCATCACCTGAGTGGTCTTATGGAAGGATATTCCAGAGCACAGCTGAACCAAAACAGGCTACTGATCTGGATTGTATGTCCAATTTATAATGGGGTATGAAGGTATGGACCTTGGATAAGGTAACAGCTACACAGATGTCATTGAGAGGTACTCTGGAAAAGAAGGCAGTTGACAAGCTACAGATCTAGTAGAATAGGATTTTGGGGGTATAGGCAGTGATAAACCCCTTTCTTTGCAAACATAAGATATAAATGTAGGCAAGCAATTGGAGAGAGTAACTTTGGGTACACCTTTCCCATCTTGACAGGGAGTAAGAGACAAACAACTGATCAGTTTTCCTAAAGGCTTTTGTCCAATGTAAATAGAATCTTAACTGATGGTGAACATCTAATAATTGTAATGTGTCTTCACCTTTATTTGAAAATTTTGTGAAAAACATAGAAATATTTATAGATCGGATAATAAGAAGATTTAGAAGCCACCTTTGGGAGAAAATAAGGGTTGGTTCTCAAAGACACTCTGTGAAAGACCATGTATAGAGGTTTTGCAGAAAAGACATGGAGCTCAAAAATTCTCCTAGCAGAAGTAACAGCAACTAGGAACAGTGTTTTCCAAGGTAAAAACATTACATTAACTTTGTCAGCAGGTTCAAATGGAGGGCTAGTTAGGGCTTGCAATAAAATGATAGTATCCTGGGAGGAACTGGATATGTATGGGGGGGGGTGGCATAACTGAAAAGTTCCTCTAAGAAAGGCTTTAGATTGTCTTAACGATGCAATGGGCATGTGATTCTCATTGATGTGAAAGGAAGATATGGCTGCTGTGCTTTCATAGCGGAATAACTAGCTCTGTTCTGAAAAAGATAGGCCAGGAACTCGAAGACTGCTGGAAGAGGAGCTGAAGGAGATTCAGGATTGTTCTCAACTGTCTAGATAGAGAACCTTTTCCATTTGCCTTTATAAATCTTATGCGTAGAAAGTTTCTGGGATAAAATCAGGATGTGAACAACTGAAGATGAAAACCTGAAATCTGTCACCATCATTGGAATCAGAGAAACCATGCGGTCAACATGAGCAATTGAATGTCCAGGTGAGGTGACTTTGATGGGTGGGAGAGGAGATATGGATCCAAACCCAGAACCTATGGAGGGTTTTCTAGATAAGGCCAGCGGAAGGAAGACTATACTTGTCGAGGCCAGTAAGGGCTATGAGAACAACTGTGATCTTCTTTGCCAATGCTGTCTGTAAGAACTTTGGAATCAAAAGAATTGGATGGAAGGCATAAAAGAGTTCTGGGTCCAACTGTGGGTCAGAACATCCTTTAGCGACTGCCCCTCTTGGGGTATCAGAGTGAAGAACTTGCTGAAGTTGTCATTGTGGGGAGATGCAAAGAGATTGCAGCAAGGATGGCCCCAATAACTGAATATCTGCTTCTTGACTAATGGATTGAGAGACTAGACATGAGGGAGATTAGCAGACCTGTTCAACCTATCTGTTAACACACTGGACTTCCCTAATATATGCATTTCTATTAGAAAGCATGGAGAAGATATCACCTATTACCACACTCTCATGGTCTGTTGACATATTGGATAAGATTTGGTTCCCTCCTGTTTGCTGATGTACAGGATGACTGCTATGTTGTCTGTCTGGATAGATATCACTTCTGACATGAGAGAATTCTGAAAGGTCTGCAGTACAAGGAAGACAGCTCTCATCTCTAATAGACTGATTTGAAGACTAGCCTCTTATTGTGACCATGCACCTTGGACTGTGTTTCTTAGGTAATGACCCCACCATAAGTTGGAAGCATCCATGGTCACCATGACTTGGAGTGTGAAGACTGATAGGATATCCTTGTGGAACATGTGGTGACTCCACCACTGGGTTTGTGGTCTCTAAATTTTCATTAATGATACTTGGAAAGATATGAGTTGTTGTCTCTTCAATCACTGGATTGCAAAAGTCCACTGTAGAACTCACATGTACTACTTGGCTAGGAAACCAGGGTAATCAAAGCTCCCATGGAGCCCAGAAAACAGAATCATTTTTGATGGTGGCTTCTGATAGGGCAAGATGGGCGAGGCCTGATGATGAATGGATGTAATCCTTGCTTAAGGAAGTTTTGCAATTTAGAGCTTTGTGTCCAACTGAGCTCCTATAAACTCTAAAGATTGAGTTGGGTGAAGTTTGGACTTTGTTAGATTCACTATAATGCCTCTGTCTAAACACAGATGGAGCAAGGGGTCCATGACTTGGATGAGTAGATCCCTGGTAGGGGTGGTGTTGAGCCATTCATCCAAATAAGGGAACACCCAGAACCCCTGCAATCACAGATGAGCTGCTACTACTGCCATACATTTGGTGAACACCAGGGTAGGCTGTATTGAGACCAAAGGGCAGAGATGTGAACTGTAAATGACTGGCTCCCAGCCAGTAGTGAAGATACTTCCTGGAGTGTCTGTCCGTCTTTATATTATGGATCCTGAAGATCTACTGAGCAAACCCGAGTCATTCTAGCTCAGGAAAGGAAGAAGAATAGAAAATACTATAACCATACATTATTTTGTTTTTCTTATGCATTTGCTCAAGTAACTTAGGTCCAGAATTGACATTAGGTCTCCATTTTACTTTGGTACTAAAATGAAACTTGAGTAAATTCCATATCCTCTTGTGTCTGGTGGGACCTCTTGGATGACACAATTATTTAGAGCCTTCTTTATTTCTGAAGAGGTCGCTTTCCTTTGAGAGGTTGGAACATCAGGAAGTCTTTTTGGGGCTAAAGGGGGATTGTGGAAGGAAATGAAGTAGCCTCTGGTTATTATCCTCTGCATCAACAAAATGCAAGTTCCACAGCGTTGTATAAATCTTTTAAGCTTTCAGACAAATATGTCCTTCTTCAGTGTTAATAAAATTCATACCAAGACATCACATCTTATATAGTTGAAACTCAAGAACACATGACACAGCCTACCTATACAAATCTAGCAGTCAATTAAACAATTAAGAATCAGAAAGCCTCATGGAAAATTCCATAGGGAATTTCTTAAAGGAACATTCTATTAAACAGGACTCAAACATTATATGCTTGGTTTGTATAATACATAACCACAATTAATTAAATCAATATTTCATTTAGTCAAAGATTTACTTACAAAAACATATATGAATATATATATATATATATATATATATATATATATATATATATATATATATATCCTCTGAAAAGTATGTGTTAACATGCAGTTTCTTTTTATACATACAGAAATTCTATTGCATTTGTTGTTTTCTCTTAAGAATGGGTTTTAATTGTTTAATTGATGGCTAGATTTGTATAGGTAGGCTGTGTCATGTGTTCTTGAGATGTGATGTCTTGGTATGAATTTTATTAACACCGAAGAAGAATGTATTTGTCTGAAAGCTTTGTTTTATTAAAAAGATTTATACAATGCTGTGGAACTTGCTTTTTGTTGATAATTGGACTTGTTTGCCAGCTCCACTTGATCTTTGTTTCACCTTTTTGTTTTTTGACTATTATCCTCTGCACTCATTTGTCTTGAGTGATGGAAGTCCAGGTTGTTGAATGCAGAGATAAGTGCCCCCTGACTGCCTCCAAAGTGCAGCATTTGGGCAACTGCTCAGAAGAACTGAAACAGCCTTTCAGAAAAAGGACCTCTGAAGCCATAATTCAGTGGACCACCTCTACCCCTAGGCTGATGTCTATTATAAGAGTTCCTCCCTCTGCCACAGGACCTCTGTCCCAAGAAATGTCAGGTGAAAATCCTTGTGATTTGTGCAACCACATTTTCTTGCTTCTTTTTTGTTTTCTGGAAAAAGTCCTTTGATGAATGAGAAAAAATTATCCCTACAGCAGAAAGGGATATGCATTCTTTTTCACTTCTAGATATTATGTCCTTCACTTTAGGACGTAAGGGGTGCTCACAATGGATGTCTTAAAATTTTCTCCAAAGTCACAGAGTCTCATCCAAGCATGTCTCCTGATGGATATGCCTGTGCCAGCTATTGTAGATACTCTCTCTGTGGCATTGGAGATAAGGCAGATAGAGACATTATACAAGGACTGGATGGTACCTAGGTCCATATCAATGGACTTTCTTTGATCTGGAGGTAAAGTCCTTGGAAGGAATTTGGAGATCTCCTTGGCCAGTTCTCTCTGAAAAAAGTGTAACATGTGCCAAATAATCAAATGCCCTTACTGAGAAAGTAGATGAGTCATAAACTTGGTTCCCAAATCTGACCAGTTCTTGAGACTCCCTGTTTGGTGGATGGACAAAAAAACTTTCTTCTGCTAGTTCCTTTTTGATGACTGAGTCCACTACAATGTTCTTTTGCTCCAATGGGGACCATCCTTGGGAGCAATGAAAAACTTATCTGGTTTCTTAGGGAAGGGTTCAGTTGTGTCCAGCTCCTTCCACACTGGTTTAGGAATAAAGTCTACCATCTCATCCATGGGCAGAACTACCCAAGACATAGACAGGACAGAACCAAAAACTAAAAACTGGCTATTTTGGAAAAATGGCTTGAAGGACCATTATCCTTTTCTATTTTAGCAGTTCTAGGATTTCTCTGCACAAAACATCCTCAAGGGGGAGATCTGGGAGAACCTTCTCCTTCATCAAAGTCAGTATCAGTGGTGACAGACTCCTGAGGGGAAGCCAAGTGCCTCCTTTTGCACTTATTCTTCTTGTGCACCTCCTCAGTGGGATGCTCTTGGGAGGACTTAGAAGCCAGCCCACTATTTATGGTTACTGGTTGCCCTGACAGTACAAGAAAAGTAGGTTCCAGACCCTGGGAAATCCAGTAGGAGAGGGATGGATCCAAACTTGAGTGGATAGTCTTCTCTCTTGAATGAAAGCCTCAAAAGTCAAGCTTTATACAGGTCTGGATAGCTGAGCCTAAGCAGCTGAAGCCTCTAAAGGAGGCTTATCTCTGGATACTGCCTGGCTCAGATCTGAGTCTGACATCAGATCAGAACTCTCTAATGCTGAGGCTCCAAGATGGAGGAAGGATTCTGAGGGCCTCAATGCTGAACCTACTCTGTAAGAGTCAGTGCTGATTATTCAGCTACAACACTCAGGTAGCTCTGAAGTGATCAGAGCCAAAATAATCATCAGCATGAAGGAAGAACAAAGCCTAGGCTCTGGTGCAGACTTGCCCTGGATAGAAGTTGAATCCAAGGGCTCTGATTCAAAGAGTCATATCAGAGAAGAAGCAACTACTAAATGCGGGAAGAAACCATTCCCTAACACCTAGTGGGGGCCAGAGTAGGGAGAACCCCCAACTGGATCTGAGTCCAGAGAAATCTCCCCATCCTCCACATCTGATTCAGTAAGGGTCCTGTAAGATCTGGCTGACCAGAAGGATGAAGCATCAAAGAAAGGTCTGGAATTAAGGTACCTCTTTTCCTATAATATTGGTGAACAGTGCATAGAAAAAAAAACAGCTCCAGTGAGACTCTAGGAGGTGTGTTGGATCCAGTGAGTTTTGGATCCATGAAATGTATTGGTTCTGAAGTTTTTGTGATTTTAGAAACTGGACCTCTTCCTCACGGTTTTAGATCTCAATTTTTCTTTCCCTTTTTCTTTTTCATTATCTTTGTCTTTATTTTACTCCTTAGGCTTTTCAGCTGTTTTTTTTTTAAAGGAGAAGAGGAAGCTTTTGCAGAAACTGAAGGAATGCACTGTCTCCCACAGAAGCCTGAAGTAGCCCTTTCAAAATTAATATGTTTAATTTCTCCAATGGTCCCTTGGCTGAAGGCTCCACAAATAGAACAACAGGTGTCCAAATGTGAGGGGCCTAGCAAAACACACATTTATCATGTGCATCAAAATTTGGTAAGCTCTGGGCACAGGCCACACACTTCTTAAATCCTGATGATTTGTCCAACATTCTGATAGAGAAACAAGGCACAGAAAACAAAAACAGAAGTGACGCTCAGCTACAGTAAAAGCTACTGTAAACTACAAGAACTATAAAAACGAAGATGATTTTTTTTTATATTAAGGGAATAGGAAAGATACGCCTAAATTGAAGAACAAAAGAAGAGCTTAGGGGAGGGCAAAGAAAAGGATAAAGGTAAATAAGATAGAAGTTATTTAAATGTTATTTAAAATTTATTTAGAAATTATAGGTCTAAATTCACTTATCTGCTACTAAGCACAAACAGTGGAGGCAAACGAGATCTGAGGCATCTGGGTCAATATGGGGGACTGTGGGTAAAGGGAAGGAGCCTGAGCACCAGATCCAAAGCTTGAAAGTCGCTGAAGTTAGATCTGACTTGGATCCAAGGCCCCATTCATTGAGGACTAGACAGAAAAGATGATATCAGATCGCATGGTAAAAACAAGTCCTCCACGTCACAGCAACATATTAAGTTGCCCAGAAGCAGGGACTGAAAAAAAGCAAATGAACATCACTTTTCACGCCTCTAAACATTGCTTACTGTTTGGGATGCATAAAATAAAAAAATGGTAAATAAAAAGGAAATAAGGATTCAAGTAGGAAAATATTGAAAATAGCAGTTTTCTAATGCCTCACTGTGTGGTTTAAAAAAAGCCACATTTAGTGAGGTAAAATGCAATTCTGAGAGAATGAGAGAGAGAGACAAAGTCTGTGTGTGTGTGTGTGTGTGTGTGTGTGTGTGTGTGTGTGTGTGTGTGTGTGTGTGTGTGTGTGTGTGTGTAGGTCTGTGTGTATATCTGTGTGTGTTTGAGAGAGTGAGCAAGTGAGAGAAAGGGAGACCAGACACTTCTCAGTTTGTTTGTTCAAAAATTCAAATGCAAAGAGGCTTTTCATCAACACACATCAGAACTGTAACTGATTCAACCACTGTATTAAGCTGATCAGCTTATTACAGTCGGATGCACACCCCCAGATCTTTTATTGAATAGCAAAAAAAATGAAGTGGACGTGCCTTCACCTGGTACACCAACCTTTTTGGCCCAGCCATTCAGGTCCCATTTCTGTGCCCTGCCCTTTACCCACCGTCAACACATTTTATTAAAAAATATTTTCTTCTTTTAAACTTTAACAAACTGCTTGCTACAAATCTAGCAAACAGTTTCTATAGTTTATACCCTACCTGCATGGAGCACTACTGCACTCATGTTTTTTTTTGTCAAAAAAATCTTCATGTAAACTGTAGAAAACTGCTTGCTATAAATATAGCAAACATTTGCTACAGTTTATGCCCTGCCTGCATGGAGCACTACGGCACTCAGGTTTTAGTAAAAAAAAAATACTTTTAAACTGTAACAAACTGCTTGCTGCAATGTAGCAAGCAGTTGCCACTATAGTGTGTAGGTTTAAAAGCCAGAATTATATTAAAGAGAGACCGGGATCAGTTGATTTGAACCCCCCCCCCCCCACACAAGCATGTATTATTTCCATGTCATTTAGTTCTACCCTTTTCTAAAGTTTTTTTAATCTCTGTCACAATATTTACTACTGCAAGTATAGCTCATTTAGATTTTGATTTCCATTTCCTAGTTATTGCTTTTTTGGCAGCCATCAGAATTAAACTTAACAAGGCCTTACTATGCATAGGCAATTCAGATCTGGAATCCCAACTAAAAAAAAAAAAAAATCATTTTTTTAGCTACACTCATTTGCTCACCTAATATTTCTGACAGTGTACTCTGTAGGGATTTATTTGAAGTTTGCAACTCATTACAGTATCAAAACATATGCTACCAATTACCTCTTTCTTCCTCATCACACCTCCAACATTTTCCATCTACCTAAGGAAAAATTTTTTGGAGTCTGTTTGAGGTATAAAAGTATCTATGGAAACACCTCCAGGCAAAATCCTAAATCTTCTAGATTCTGTTGCATATTTGGGAGCCATACATCTGTCTTACACTCGTTTCTTTGTGAATTACATATCTAATCTATCTGCCCAATCTTTTCTGACCTCTTCTGATTGAGTCCTATAGTTATTGTGCAATATTTTATTTGTCTTATTAATTATTCCTTTTTAACAGCAGTTTCTACTCTAGATGCAATTAAAAACTTAACTAGTGCAGGTCTTTCATTCAGGACTCCCCTATCAACTTCACTTTGTCAACACTGTGACACCATCCCACGATATGGACTGTAATCACTAACCTGCAATCCAAATGTCTCCTTGGCCTCTTCCCATTGTATTACCTTTCTTTCTCTAATTATTTGTTCCCAAGACCTTGGTATCTTTTCCATCTTCCTCCAATAAATTTTAGTCCCCTCTACTCCATTCTTTGTACCATTAATTACAGCCATCCCTATTAGTGGAATCTCCTTTCTCCATTCCCATGGTAGCTTAGTTCTTAGTATACTTTCTGCTACTTTATGAATATAATATTCTATATGAGTGTTGTTATTCCCTTTAAGAAGCTGCATCTAAAGTCCCATTCTTTCCTTATTTCTTGAATCATCCCCCTGCTTCATCATCATTCCTTTCCACTTTGAATTGCAGCTTTCTGCAGCCTTAACTGTGCAGCTCTAAATAAACACTTCAAATTGGATAATTCTAAACTTACTTGTTCTATTGGGAGGATCAATTTATCCCTCTTGACACTTGTCCTCTTCCCCTCCCAAATAAAATCCTTCAAATTTTTATTAATTCCTATCCACAAATTCTCCTCTTGTTAATAATAGTATGTGTGAATGCAGATCCAAAATTTTGAGCAAAGAAATTGATTGATGTGTGCTATCCACCTTTTTTACTCTCTCTCTCTCTCTCTCTTACTCTCTCTCTCTCACACACACACACACACACACACACACACACACACACACACACACACACACACACTTACACATACACACTGTCAGAATTATATATTTTTTTGTTATTTTTCCATCTGTATAAATGTCACTCTTTTAAAATCTTTTTGGTGAGGGATAAGTAAAATGGCAAATCTGACTTTGGTAAATGATTTTTTCTATTTATTTACCTTTTTATCTAAACTGCAAAGGCACATTTAGTAAGTGTAAAAAATGGCAGCCATTCACTTTCTTTTCAGGCCCTGCTTCATGACAGGTAAATATGCTGCCATGAAGCAGTGGACTTGTTTTCTATCAGGCAATATCTACTCATTAACATTCTTTTGGAGAGCATTCATTCCCCAGTATGGTATTAATGTACATTTTGCTCTGCATTTAAGAAGTATGCAACTATATTGTCTAGCATTATTGACCAACTCCAATCCTTAGTGATTTACCAGGAAATAAAAATTATTTAGAGTAGGTGTAAGAATATGCAGCAAATCAGGGATGTTTTACAAAATCAGAGACAGTTGGTGGGTTGCATGCTTTGTACTGCATGATATTTTGTCATTAATTTGAGAACAATGGCAAGTGAGATGTACTCAGTCATGAAAGTGCCTGTAATTACTGAGCACATGTATGTTTGTGAGTGTGTGTGTGTGTTTATATGTATGTTTTCATCAATCCATGACCCCCTTTTTTTCCAGTTTTAGCACATAAGATTGAGATGCCACATCAACAGTAGCCATCATGCAGAGCCAATGTGAATATGAATATGTACATAAAGTGTATATGTAGACATATATATATATATATATATATATATATATATATATATATATATATTTCTGTATGTAAATGTGTGTCTATGTGTATGTGCATGTGTATGCATGTGTGTTTTAGTGTATATGTGTGTCTGCCTCAATATGTGCACTTATGTGGCTTTGTGTGTGTGTGTGTGTGTGTGTGTGTGTGTGTGTGTGTGTGTGTGTGTGTGTGTGTGTGTGTGTGTGTGTGTGTGTGTGTTTTGACATTAAATACTTATATAAATTATGTTTTGGATATAAAATTCCTAAATACTTCCTCTAACAACAATTACTTATGCTACTGTGACTTTGAAACATTAGGTGGAGAAACTAGTTAATATCAAAAATACATAAAGCACATGTATATTAATAAAATGGAAATATGATACAATTTAACAGGTACCCCAATATCTAAGCACAATAAAGTCTTCCAGGGTTAATGTTACTGGGGGGAAGTGTCCTTCCAGGTTTGTAAATGCTGTCAATCTGTGGCACTGGCCTCACAAAATCCCTGAGCAAGTGTTATTTCCACAATAACACTCACCCTGTCATGCATTATTGCTTGCATAAAAATCTCCATGTGATCGTGAATTTCATAGTGTCCTCCCACATGGACTATTGCAGCTCCTTGTAGCTGAGGATGCCAGTCGCAGAGCTGAGCTGACTGCAGGTGGCACAGAACTCTGCAGCACTAATGGGTGTTCCTCTCGTTCACTGAAGTGAGTAGGTTCTGATGAGCATGCACTACTGCCTTTTCAGTCATGTGTCACCTAACATGTTCTGGTTTTAGTTTACCTATCAACTTGACTTGGTCCCTCTTGTCTTTAGGCACTGCTAGCTAGGTTTCCACCACTTTCTGCCCTCTGCTCTGCCTCTCTATGGCTGCTAATAGTGAGTGTAGCTAAAGAAACGATTTTTTATTTGAGTTGGGATTCCAGATCTGAATTGCCTATGCAATGTCAGAGTTGGTATATTTAGATAGTGGGAGGTGTGGGGGTGCAAGGGGGCTTGCCCCCTGCTAGAAATGTTTAGTTCATTTTTTTTTACCATGTTCGAACTTTTGAATGTTCGATCTTACCAGATATAGAATTAAAAAAATGAAATAATCTTAGAGCACTATAGATTTGTAATCCTACATGACCATTGCATATGGAATGCTGAACCAGTGAGGCAATGTGTTTTCTTTTTACATTAGGCCATGTTGATGCTAACAGCTTTCTAAGTTAAAGAGGCATGCCATGTTAGCTGGACTACGGCAGCTTCTACAAAGAATTGTTTGCTAAATGATTATGTTAAAGACAGATATTATGAATATATAATAACTTGTTCAAATTCTCATAGACTGAATCATAGTCAGTGGCACTTGACCTTTATCATTGACTTGTTTAAAATTTGAATCAGGTTTTGCTGTTTAAGCTATGCTGGTCATTGTCTGCTGCTCCACCCCATGCTGAAACCCCCATCATATGTTTCCCTTTCACTTCCTCATATACTGTTCTCCTTTCTATCAGTACTCTTATCTGTCTGTCTGTCCTATAACAACTTTTTCCCCACATTATCTGACTCTTCTACAAGCTGAAATAATTTCTGATCTTTCCTACATATGTGTAATAACACTTCAGCAGTTTTATCATATTTGCAATATCTAGAATTACTCAAGTGCACATCCTGAGTTTCCTTTATGCATGGATAGATAGGTATCCTTCTTAACATTCCCTATCCATCTCCATTATTTCAGATTCACCATTCATATAGAAAATGTTTTTTGCTGCGGTATAATATTTGTAAACAAAAAGTTTTATTACTGTATAATGCTGCATGCATCATGTCAGTATGATTTTGTAATGTACTATGTCTCTTGTAATAATTTTGCGATGTAAACTGGAGCTTTTCTTCTCAGGCCTGCAGTGATAATGGGTACCCTGTGGGCCCATTCAGACTGTCCCAGTAAACAAGCAACAATAAATAAATAAATAAATAAATAAATAAATAAATAAATTGCTGTTTTTTTCATATTCTGGATTTTTTATTCGTTCTTACCCATGACAGATCCTCAGCGAGATGTTGATTTACTTTTGCTACATCTAACATAACATATCACTGTGGGAAGTAAGCATAGTATCTTGAATATGGTGCCTATATATAGATGGAGGCTACCAGAACAACCTAGCAAGAATCCAAGTTAATGGAAGAAATGATATAGCTGAAACATTCCTGTTTATCAACTATGCAAAGATTATATATCACAGATTAATATTATGAATACCACAGACAATAATGTTTCTAGTGTATAATTATTTGCTACAGCAATAATCTTCCAGACAGAAGCTGTTATTTATAGTCACTTTACATTGTACACAACATGATCTTGTGCTGAAAGTGAGAATGCACAGGTAGGTAGCAATTTATAGAGCTTAGTAGCACTACAGGACAATAAGCAAAAATGGGTGGAAAGGTGGTGTGCAAACCATGCAAATGAAGACATGCAGGCTTATGATTACATAATGAGATGCAAATGAGCACTGAAAGGAATTTATGATTCATAATTGCCAAAGCAGTTGCACAGTTAGCTGCATCTGAGTATAAAGATAAAAACCATGCTGAAGCTTTCAGAGTTGCATTTGGCAAAAGTGCCAGGAACAGCAGCACCATTAACACAGCAGCACTTCTTATATAAAGAGCATCTATAAGGCAACTAGGACCTTGACACAGTGGCACAGTGGCAGGCAGTGACTGAAAATGGTATAGACTCAGGATAACATCACATCAGAGAAGGGACGAGAAGCTCCAGGAGCATCTTGGTGTAGACCAAAGTTTTATATAGGTGTTGACTGACCTGTATGGCCCTCAAACTGGATCTCAAGGAATGCATGTCCTTGCCATGTAAGTGCATACCAACGTATGTATAACTGTTACTATTCTAGCTAGTGGAACCTTGCAGAGATAAATAGGGAGCACTTTGGGTATTTGAAGGTATTAGCTTGTAGAATACTGAAGGCATTCTTTAGGAAATTGCTGACATATTTGGAAGAGCACACCTGTTTCCCCAAAATAGCAGGGCAAAGCGGTGCAATGATATCCAGCTTATATGACATTGTCTATGTCCCTGAAGTGGTAGGGGCTATAGATTGTGCACAAATGGCAATACAATCCTTTTCCATGTTCCTGGAGAGTATTCCATTAACAGAAAGGGCTTCCATTCCATCAACTGCCAGGTCTTCAACAGTACAGTGGGGCTCAAAGCTAAAGTGTCTGCACAGCAACCAGGCAGTGCTCATGACTCCTGCATATGACATGCGAGTCATCTGTATCACTGTGTCCTGGAGGGGGACATTCCACAGGGGCCACTGAGTAGGTATGGGCATGCACACTGGTGCTGCCATATATTCAAAGGCATAAACAATATGTATTCCTTTTTCACACCCTACACCTATATCTCCATTCTGTTGCAGGTGATGCAACATACTTCTTTGACCCTTGGGTGATGATGCCTGTATGCAACCCAAACATATAGCCAAACTCCAATATAACTCCATGCATTCATAAACTAGAAATATAGAGGGCTGTCTGTTTGGTCCACTTAAATATCAGTTCTACTGCCTGTACACATCTGGGGGCATTGCAGTATGTCCTTGATGCAGCTTATAAGACCTTCATACAAGGATACATGCAAAAGAGTATGATTAGGAAGAAGTTGGCAGCCTAGTCAGAAATCCAAGGAGGTACCACTCCCTCAACAGCAGATCCTGTTGCATTCCCCAGCACAGTATCCACTAACTGATGACATTCATGCTGACAGACACCCGCCAGCAGCTGTACTTTCCCCCAGACAGTGTGAAGCACAGGTGAAGCAGAAACATGTCTTATATTACTATGGGCCTTGAAAGTACACAGTGGCAATGCAGTGTCACACAGAATGAAGTTATGAATGCAGTATTATTTAAAGGCTATGCTGTGCAGTGCATACTTGATTCATATTGTATATCAGACATCTATACTCACACCAGAGAAGAAGGAGGATGGTCCAAGTCACAGACTTCATTATTTGCATAGGTACCTGGAGACACAAGGACACATGGCTTCCTATATAACCAGGGGTGGGAGATTAATGGTCAATAGAAGCAGAGGCAGGGGTCCTGGGAAGGGATGATATTAAAGCCATACATGATTTCCCTTATGGACTCTGTGGTGGAGCTATTACATGCCCATATGCTGTGGTCACTGTGATGACCTGATGTAACAGAACTTCATGACTCTTAGCTCATTGAAGTGGTGTTACTTGTAGAATGTGACCTGAAAATAGATTGCCATTGAGGTCTCCTTCACCTGGTACTCTCTTTCGCATAGCTGATGTCAACATGGGGTGGAGGACTGTTACATCTCCACTTCTATAGGTGCAGAATTTGTTCCCTATTATGGCCTGCCTATGGATCCACCCTGGGCACAGACATGCTCCTGGCTATGACCAGCAGTCATGGATAGAGCACTGATGCTGTCAATTGCCATCTTCTGCATAAGTTTGCCATGGCAGCCACACCTGCTACCATAGTCTTCATGAGGCCTATCCTGGCATTGTTTCTGGAATCCATGGTCTCCTAAAGGCATTGCCACTGGTGGGTGACATCTTCACAGAGACCACACAGCATGTAAAGCATCTATAAGTCAGCATGTGTAGGTGCAGTCTATCATGGATTTTATCCACTGGCTATGACATTGGACTTCACAAGGAACACACATCAGACTGCTGTAGGATGGATATATACACATGCAAAGCAGTGAGCTGATTTGAAGCTGCTCCTCCATGGGGGGGGGGGGGGTGACAATGTTCCTTTTCACAGGGAAGCCTCTGGGTCACAGGTGGAGCTTTTCTTGATGGGGCTGGTTGACCCTCATGCCATGCATGCTGTAGAGAACATGTGGGTGAGGCCACTCTGTCACCCTTAGTTTTGGGGTGTAGGTTTACTCAGGATGGAGGCAGACAGTGTATGTGTCCTGTCACCATAATGCAATCTGAGTGCAGACGTCATTGTTGGATACTGTACTCACCTCAGCTTAGTCTCATGGTTTGAATTTACAGCTGTCAATATAGCAGTGGTCTGAAATGTTAATACACATCACAAGATGTAACAGAATAATGATCAGTGCTTCGACAACATGTGTTGCTCTGTACCATGGATTCAAACGTGAGATGGATGCATATAGGCAAACAAGTTACACATATTTCTGCTGGTTGAACCATGAATTTGAGCACCCAAAGTACCTAAAGGTACCTAAGGGAAACCTATGCAGGGGGTCATTGTGTGATCCCCAGAGTCTGAACAATATATGTGTAATGGCTATTATCCTGTCTGGTGTCACTGGGAGACGTGAATTTCAACAACTCCCTGTGCCCACTCCATCTGGTATAACAGCTATGATCTCATTGTCTCCATGCAGCAGTGCTAGGGATAACTAATCATTTATGTGGTTTGCAGTAGGAGGTGGCACTCCTCCATTTGCAGACCTTTCAACCACGGTAATAAATGCCTTCTGTGAGGCCCACCATATCATGGCATTGGCATGCTTCTGACATTGCTAGGCTGTATGATTCCTGCCACCCACAGTGCTAATGTCATAGACCAGTGTGCCTATAAGCTCATCCCAGCAGGTGCTTCTCATGGGTCATGAATGCCTGCAGCAGAACATTGTTGTTTGCACAGCTGAATTTGTCAAATCACTATCTGCCTATTGTAGTGGACATGCCTGCATTTCAGAAAAGAGGAGACCATAACTGTATGGTTATGGTATCTGTATAGAGTGAGCTAACCATTAGACTCAGTTACTTGGTTTGGCAATACAGGCTAGATTCTACTAGTGTCAATAAATCACTCTGGTTCACAGAGGAGCAACAGTAAAATAAGGCTTAGGAATATTCTTATGCCAGCAGCATTCAGTACATATCCGCTCATCATGTTACATAGCAGTGATAAGGTACACTACAGAGGATTCAAAGTCCCAAATCTCAGGCTGTTATATTGGTTTCTTGAATATTCATGGTAATGGCTTCTCATGCTCGTGTTCCGTGGAGTGCACCTACACTGGTGTGCAAAGGAAAGTAATACCGTGCTGTAGATCTTGCACAGCCAGTTCAGAAAGTGTTACTGCTGAGATTTATGAGATCCACCCCATAAAACAGATACTTGGTATGACCTGGTGGACCAGCTGACCTGAGTGACTGGCATCTCAATTCCAATAAGCAATTCAGCACTGGTATGACAACTTGTGATGTTGCCACACTGAAGATCTCCAGGCATGGGACCAGAGATGAGGCAGAACTACCCCAATGTTATTGTAATTATCTGCCATTTCTACTGTAATTTCCTACTGCAATTTAAAACTTTTTTCCTTCTTTCAGAGCATTGTTCTTAATAAATATTGTTTCTAGTAATAGACTCCAGGATGTATCAGGTTGATTGCTGTGAGTGCCTCTGCTGTGTTTGTTGTTGTTGGCAGCTATGTTGTTGTGGCACTGACATGTTTTGTGTAGGAGGGAGGACGGCTGGGCCTGTGTGTGCACATGGCTACTACTTTATTTTTCTGCTTCAGTGCCCATAGCAGTGGAAGTACAGTTTATATGTAATTCTATTGGCAACATGTCTTGCTAGTGCTTTATTGTCCATACACATGGAAGTGTAGCACATATGTCTGGCTGTGGGCACCATCTCAGTTTTTTTCTTGCTTGCACATGCATATGTAGCTGTGCCTTTGCTCTGTTGTGTGCATCTTACCTCTGTGTGGTGGCCTGTTTATCCCTTGTGTCACTCAGCAAGAGTGAGAAGAGATTGCTGCCAGCTGCTACAAGGGGCAGTAGATACATATAACACAACAGCACTAGTGAGCTTCTACTTTGTAACCTGTTCATGACTGTGTACCAGCTGTGACTCACCATCACTAAAACACCCTTCCCTTTGTGTCTCCCTTCTGAAGGTCACAATAGCACTTCAGAGTTGTAAGAATTCTGTTCACTGCCTGCCCCTGCCTTAGCTGAGGTTGCAACTGAGTTGGGTGAGTGGGATAGGGTGTCTTCATGTGAGGTGGAAGTTCTAACACTTCATAAAAGAAAACCCACCCCAGTTGCCCAATCTGGCTCAACTGGAGCTGGAGCTTGTGGAGAAGGTAGAGCTTGGCTGGATAATTGAGAAGTTAGGTCAACAAACATCATCGTCTTCTACAGTGGATTGTGGTTTCACTGGACTAACTGGTCGATGCCATCAAGACACCTGAGGTAGGTGTGGCCCATTCCATAGGCCACCTGGAACCAGGATTTCCATCAAATAGTCCCCAGTAACATTTCTCTGTACAGGTCAGTAGTTGGTATGTGGTCTGCACCCCACCCTGCCCCCAACCATTTCTGTGCTCTCTGTCTGTTTGCATGTATCTTATGTCTCCACTCTTAGTTTGTGTGTACTCACCCATTTCTCAGTTCTGTTACATAAGAGTTGTCTTTCACCACTGCCTACTTGTCACCTCCATGCATTTCATCTCTCCTTTCTTCCCTTTTCTCCTATAAAATGGGGGACTTATTCCCATAAAAATGCACTGTTTCCCTCACAACTTGTTTTCCTGTTATGTAGTCCTGTTGTATGTTTTGCTAGCAATCCCCATTGTCCTGCTTTCCCATACTCCTCTTTCCACCCCTTTCATGGAACTAACAGGGTCTCCAGCTAGCCAGCACCAGTTGAGCTATTTTACCATGTGCTATATATTGTTTCACTGCCACATGTTATTGCAGCTTGCTACAGCAAGAATCATCTTGCTGTATCTCCTGTATGCCTCATACATGTTCCCATGAGGCTCACACAAAGGAACATGAGAACTGCTCCCTTAGCCTTCTGCATATACTGTGTCATCATGCTTCACTTACATCATTTCCACACTGTATCTCATATCTCCCTGAAGCACAGCAATCTGCCTGCTTGCATAATATGCCCCAGCTTAGTTATTTATGTCTGCTTTTCACAACAGTGCAGTATCTCCATGTAGCAAAAGACATCTGATGCCCTGAAGTACACTTTTGTGATTCATGGACTGAATTTTTCCTGATACTTCAGCCATTAATAGTCAGTACATAATTTAATAAAGTATATAATTTCAGTGTCAGGTATTTTATATTTATCATGATTTGGAGATAACATTAATATTGCCCAGGGAATGCAGGGTCTTCTTCCTCTAGATAGACTTTCTTTATATTCTTCTAAAGTTCACATACTATTAATACCCTAGTGCAACAAAATAATTTTGTGGCAAAGAACGTCCAATATAGAACAATTTTTAACTTGCTAGCAATAAAAGAGAGAGTTTTAAACATTTCCCTAGTTAGTCAGACACTGCCTTTAAATGGCTGTTGTAAGTGAGCTTCTAAAGATTGTTCAATACAAATTTTATAGAGCCAGCACAGATATTTCAAAATATTTATTGCTTGAATGGTAGTCTGATTTTTATAGTGCTTTGATAAAAATCAACATTTGTTGATTTTGCTTGGTTTATTTTGTAGCTAGTAATTTCACCTATTTCATTAACTTTTAAGAATAAAAGTTTAGTGATTTTGAAAAAATAACTACAGTTAATAGCAAATCATCTGCATATATGAATAATTTCAATGTTTTTCCCTTAATGCTCATAGGTGTTATTTAAGTGTTTTGTTCAAATGTTTTTAATTTTGGGCCAAAAGTGGGAATGAAAATCGTAGGGGAAGTAGACAGCCTTGACCTGCTCAAAATCCATGTGCTTTTTGTATTTATTTTTTTACTAGAAATATAATAACGAGACCATTGAAGTAGGTTCTTCATTATAATGTATATCAAATCTGGGATGCTAAGATATTTTAATAGCAGGAATATGTACTGTATATCCACCTTATCACCCCCACTTGACCATATTAACTAAACATGAATCAGAAACCAGATTTTGAATCTGTTTACTGAAGTTATAATAGAGTGTGATTTCTTGAAAAATCTGATTTGCAGTTGACCTTTTCTTCCCTGGGATGTACCAAATTCTTTAAGAGGTACCTATCTGAAATACAAGAAAGAAATAAAATAGTTGTTTACTAATTTTACATAGGTTTTATAATTAACCTTTAGCATTGTTATTGTATGGCATTTTTCAGTTAGCTTATCTTTCTCAGAATTTTGGAAAATAGATAATCCTCAAGATTCAATAAAATCCATGTAAACTTGGTTCCCCCTCGGCAGTGAGCCATGCATATTAATCATGGCCCACTGCCAACGGAGATCATAGTAACATGCATATTGAATCTATGTAGGCAGTGGTGTAGAGGCTGTCCTGTGGTTGTGGATTGTTCAGGGAATACCTAGACAGATGTTATATACAGGATAAGAATCCCTGTAATGTACTCTGCTAGTGTAAAAATATGTGTGAGTTGTAATAGTTGTGTTTTTGTCTTTTACTTTTATTTATTTTGGCTCAGCATGGAGTGCAGCAGTGCCGAGCTGTGCTTACACATGCACAGCTGCCACCTGCCAGACATCTAAAAATAGAAATCGGATATAATTAGTTATAGTTATCTAGGTTTTTTATTTTTTTATTTATTTTGAATGCCATTTGAATGGCATGGCATGGTGCTTAGCAGCACTAACAGGCCGATTAGCATTATATGTGAAGGTATACTGGCTTTCTCAGTATCCAAGTAGTTAATAGGTAGAGTCATAGCCGAAAGTGTTGTAGGTTCTGGGTTTGAGGCCGCAGCAGTCATACTTTTTTTTACATTCAGTACCGTGGAAATCTGTGAGGTGACCTAAAGAGCGGTTTAATTTAAAAACAAATTTGTTACATTTGGAAAGGCTGCATGGTGCTAAGCACTGCCTAAACATGGTCATTGGTGACTCCTGTTTGTGCATTGCTAAGATTTGATAAAACACAGTTGTGCGAGTTTATGTGATACTCAGCTCCACTGAGTGGGTTTGTGTGATGGTAAGCAACATGGCGTTTCTTTTTTAATGCTACAGTATGACATGTAAGGGTGGGAAAACAGCCTACATTAAGGCTGATTGGTGGGCATTCTGCAGCATTCATTGGAGTCTTACTGAACTGTTGATATGCCTGGTGGTGTTGGTGAGGGAGAGTGCTTTCGGGCACAAAGGTGGGGTGTGGAGGAGTCCAGAGTGCTTGTTGAGCTCCTGGTCCAGAACTACGAACCCCAGCTGTTGCAGGGCAGTTACCAGGCCTCAGAATGTAAAGCTGAAGCCTGGAATCAGTTGGCCAGGGATCTTACCAGTGCTACTGGTATTCCCTGCACTGGTGAGCAGTGTCATCACCACTATGATGACGTGAAGCGAAGGAAGAGGGGGACCTTGGACATCTGGGTCCAAGAGGCTAGGGATGGGCATGCCCCACACATATGTAAGTATATTTGTTAGTACTTCAGTAAAATGCAAGCTGAATCTCTGCAAAACTGGTATGCTTAACAGTGTGCTTCTCTTCCAACAGCTGCAGATGAATGGGCTTGCAGTGTACAGTCTCATGCTGGTCGCCTGGCCAGGGTGCACTGTGAGTCTGATAAGTATGGATATTTTCTGATAACCATAGTGCAATAAACAATAAACAATACCAATAGCAATAAGGTATAAAGCAGGATTGTTGTTTGATAACTGTGTGCAAATAAATGCAGTAGGGCTGTATTCACTGCATGTGTGTTCTAATGTCACTGCAGTCAACTGTAAAACTAAAATAAATAAAGAATGCAAAAGAAATTGCTTCATAAATGTATTGCACAACTCACAGTATATTACTGTATTCCTACCACTCCAGGAATAAAGTATATGGGTAAGGTAGCCCACATTCTGAACAGATATCATGTGTATACTTCACAGATTCTTCTTCTTTCGGCTTTTTCCAGTTAGGGGTCGCCACAGTGGATCACCTGTCCGCTCATGATTGGCAGTAGAGTTTTACGGTGTCAAGTTGCCAGCTTGGCACCCAACTTCCATGGAAGGCACACACATACACACACACTTAGGGCCAATTTAGAGTGTCCAATCCACCTACAACATGTCTTTGGGATGTGGGAGGAAACTGGAGCACCCGGAGGAAACCCACACAACTACAGGGAGGACATGCAGACTCTGCACAGAAGGCACCCCAGCCAAGGATCGAACCAGAGAACCTCTTGCTGTGAGGTGACAATGCTAACCACTGCACCACTGTGGCTGCCCATACTTCACAGATTCTAAGGAGCAATAATAATAAAGTATAAAACAGGATTATGGTTTCATAAGTAATGTGTTAAAATAAGTTCAGTAGGGCTATATTCATTGCATGTGTGTTCTAATGTTACCGCAGTCAATTGTTACAATACATGCATGTCTCCTGGAGTCACAGCTTTTTGGTTCTACTCCCATGCCTGCCAACTAAGACATGATGGCTGTCTAGTCTACTTAATGTACTCAGACATATCTCTCAACTGTCATGATTTTTTGTAATGCAATGACAACTGCCCAATTTGTCTGGTCTGTGATTAGCAGATAAATGATTTCCTGGAATGCAATGTAGTTCCAAATCTGTTTACAGAGCACCTTGATAGTTATGTATGTGCACATGATGTGAAACAGTTCTGTGTAGTTGTGTACCTACATTTGTTAATGCTTTCCCCATACTGTCCCATGCTAACAGCTTGAGAGGTATGTACGTGCTACATCATCAATAGAAGAATCTGAGTCACTGTACTCACAACTGAGAGTGCACACCTGTAGAAGTATGTAGTCATAGTCTGCATATTAATATCATCTGCGAATTCACTAATGGTATATTTTTCTCTCTCTCCCCAGCCATTATCTTCTTTAATTTATTAAAGTTATTTATTATTATGGTTTAATATTAATATATTCTGTTAAACTAACAGTTTTGTTGGCCTAATGAGTTATTTCATACTGGTTTGCTGTTAACATACTTACTGTTATGTTATTTATTGTTGCATTCCACATAATATACATTAATACATATTTGGATTAATCGATATTATGTTCCATTATTTTAATACTAACATTGGTTTGGTTATTACTAACCTTGATGTATAGTTATATCTAATTAAATACAGAGTGACAAGGTAGGGCAGTTCCAGGTGATCCATCTACCTTGGCACCTCTGGCTGTGGCACCGGGGCCTAGCATGTCTGGACTGCAGCCTGATGGTGCCCCCTCTGCTGCCCATGCACTACCTGTGGCATTAAGTAGTTAAGCCCGCAGGCCCTGGCAGGGACCCCCTCTGGGAGCGGTGGTGGAGGGGGTGGTGTTGTCACCCGTGATGAACTACCAGGATTGGTGCACAGTATAGTGTTCCAAGGTTTTGGATGCTGCCTGTGCTGGATGGAGGGCATACTCGCCACCCTGGTGGGGCAGCCTCACCCTGGACCCCAACCTCCACCAATACCACCCCAGGGGCAATGAAGGAGCAGTGATGACAGTCCCATGGGTGGGGACTTGAGTCATGCTTCTACCTTGTGGAGGGACCTGAGACTGGGATTCCACAACACCCTCCCCATCCAAGGTGTTCACCCCGTCTTGTGTCACACACCATCCCTATCTGCTGTCTTGTCTGTCTGTAAAAGCTTCCTCACTTTCCCAACTTACATAAATAAAAAAATATATATATATCATCCCATAGGTAGCTCTCCATCTCACACACATGTCTACCAGACACACTTGATTTGGTCCATTTGGCTTGACAATGCAGTTATGTTGTCCTCAACCCTCTCTCTGGGGGTGACAGTCCAAATTCATCTACACATTTTGTCAAAGTGCACAGTTGTTGCTGTACAAGAAATGGATAGCTATGGTTCTTTACTACAAACTTCCTGCACATACCTACCTTCCTTTCACTATGTTTTTCCCCTTGCTTGCACCCCATTTCACCACTGTCCTATCTCTCCATTTTTCTTTTCTTTAAAGATTTTTTGCATGATACTGTATGATGCACCACATCACATAGCATCACTAAGCTAAATGGAGCTATATTGATGTATGTGTTTTAAATGTTAATAAACACCTATTCCCTGTTTCGAACCCAAGACCATCACACCTGCAGGGTACTGTATTAACGTGCCACACCACACAGTTGTTAATTAAAACAGGTAGTTTAAGCAAAACATAACAATTGCAAGTTACTGTCATTAAGCGTGTTTAAGCAGAGCTGCGCATCACACGGTGTCATGCAAACTTGCTGAAAGAGTAATGGAAAAACTGAGAGTGTTACTTGGAGTCTGGTGCAGGACTATACCACTAGAAAGCCAGACACAGACTAATGGATGTAAGTCAGGTCTCTAATAGTAGGTAAATGGGCACTTTTATTAGCAACATGTACAAGTACACCTACTAAAACATTAATGGCAAAATACTCTTTCAGCTGGGACTCTGGTGGAGAAATACATCCCTATAAAGCTAGGCACATAATAATGGATGTAATGGAAGTGTATCACAGCCTGTATGTGTGCACTTATATCTTCACAAATAGACATACTGTGACAGTGACTCAGTACCTCAGTCTGTTAAATGCTTTCCAAACAGAAGTTTTGCCACACATGGTCCTGAGTTCAAATCCAGTGGTGTGTAGCATTTAAATTACATTATTGTGAAACCATCAATGAATGACTGTGTCATCCACTCTTTATCCACCCAATGCATTTCAAATGCAATGTCTGCTTTTCAGTGATGGAAGTTAAAGGACTGCAGATAGGAACACACTTGACATATCCCTATAGCAACACTATACAGTGCATAAAGTGTCAGGTCATGCATTAATATGCATTAACAGAGGAGTTTAACTTAGTTAATGTAAATGAGGCTGACTAATACCAGAGTGCAGCACAGAATCATTTCATAATGATATTACAAGTTAGCACAGCTGCACAACTGACATACACATATGGAGGTCCTGCTACTAATAATGACCACCATCACACACGTTCCAAATGACTACTATAATGTAACTCATGGACTGGCAGTTGCCCACATACCCCCTATGCTGCTCAAGGACACAACTAACATGTTGCCTAGTACTCAGTGATACCATTACCTAACTTTCTTACCTTATACACATGCCTTAATTTGCAGTGGAATGGGTACCCTCAATCTGGCTCTGCCTCTAAAACAAGGCTGCTGCAGCTCACACTATTACTCTTACAGCTTGTTGTCCTCCAAAATGTTCACACTCTCTGCCTATGCCTATTGCCTGTAGCATCAGCTGCAGCCTGTAGCACAGACATGTGTAAGTAAAAGTAGCTGCTACAGATGTATCCTCTGCAATGATGTAGTATCTTCACCCCAATAATGTCCAGCACAACATATCAGAAAGGGCTTCTAATCTACATGAAGGCTTTATATCTTGTTCAGTGATTGCATGTTATTGGTGATTATATTGCAAATCAGCCTTGTTGGCTGCAATTAGAATTAGAACCATGTTAAAAAGGGAAATAGCTGACTAGGGGAACCAGTCTGTATGAGACTTTCTTCACACAGTAAACGCATTGCCAAAAACTTTATATATCTGCACATATCAACAGAGGAGTATTGCAATCATGTAACCTTTTTCTTTACAACATGATGCATATGTGTGAATATACTTAGGGGGAATGGAGACTACGGCATTAAGCCTTTCTGAGAACTGTAAAGATGACATGTCATTGATCTTCAGATTTGTTACACCTACAGAGGACATACAATACATCAGGAGTGAAAGGTTTATTGTCAATGTGACACACTGGTCTTGTGGGAATGTCCCTTTATAGTGGTTGTAATAGCACATTGCAATTTGTTTGGCACTGTTGTTTTGACATATTATCAGGGGCGTTGCCCCTGGGGGCACACTACAATGGACTCCTGTGTTGGGTGTGTGATCATATAGCAGCATCTGTCATTGCACAAACAGGAATAGCTGACTATTGCAAGTATCTTAGTTGAATCCACATGTTTAGTATGTTTGCACACTGTGGAATATGATATGTGTGTTCAAGCAGTGGATACTGCCAGCCATTCTGTTCTTGGTGTATCTCTACATAGTGTACTCCCATGTATGTGATCCTAACATGTGTTCCTATTTTGTTGTCTTTCAGAAAACATGTATGCAAGATGCCGTGCCCTTTTTATGGACACTAAGAATTATATAATCCTAGAAAGCCTCTGTCAACACCATGAGCTCCTACTGTCTACGGGGAGGCAAAACAGGGAACAGTGGGCAGCATTGTGGGCTGACCTTGTCCTTGATGTTCATGCCATAGGACACCAGAGCAGGACATATGAGCATGTTCGACACCATGTGGCAGATATGATAAATGCTGCACATAGAAGAGCAACAGATGTGGCTAGGGATTGTGGTGTCACTGGTGGAGGGCCTGCAGTGGAACAACCACTCTCATCCACTGAGAAATTCCTGTTGAACCTCGGAACACATGACAGCTCCCAGGCATCCATCACACAGTATATCGTGGATGTGGGTGTCACAGTTTCCACGCCAGAGAAGCGTTCAGTTAGGCTTAGTTTGATCAGCTGTAGTATTCACTGTGTCAGGGTGTACATACTTTTATATCTATGTCAGGTGTTTTTTTTTGGGGGGGAGGGTTAACTGCAGTTTGAATCTCATGCTCAGATTTTGACCAACATAACAAGTAACAAAATAGCTACTGTAGATGTTAAGATATATGGACGTATTACCCTGTTATAGTACAACATGTGGTGGTGTTTACATTACCTCTCCCTCAACTTTTTGCAGGTGTGTCAGGAATTGGACAAGGCTGTGGTCCTGCTACTGGTAAGAACAACATGGCTGTGTTACAGAGATAGACTTACTGCAATATATTCCCTAAAGTGTTATCCCAGGCCTGCTGGTTAGATTGCTGTATTATTGGCATGATTGCCAACTGCACAGATATTTTCTGACTGTATACACCTTAGAGTCATACTTATTGCCGTGTAGGTGCGACCACACTGATAAATGTGACAGTATTGTCATGACATTACAAATTACCATACGTGTCAACTCTGCAGAGTCTTCACAAATGTCAACAGTGTACCTCATTGTTGATAATGAGATTGCTGTGTAAAGAGCTTTTATTTACAAGTAACTACAGATGTTTGTTGGGAATGTAATGTCCTCATATCCTACTATATGAGGTAGGGTGTTAAACAGGTCTGTAATAGTGACAACAATGTATACAGCTTCACATATATTGCAACATAGTACTGCAAAGCATAATAGTACAGGTATTAATGTACTGCTTTTCCCTTTTCTATCACAGGTGACGGGGGGGGGGGTTGTCTCTGTTTCCTACACAACCTGATGTTAGTGTCTCTTCAGACTCTGATGATGATGGTGGCCAAAGTGAGACACAGGTTGGGTTTAAGGGGCTGAATCTGTCCCAGAGGTTTTCTTCCCTCTTCTACCCTCATTATCACCACACACAGATCAGTATGCATATGCATATCCAGTCCCAGAGGCCATAGATATTGGACACTCAAAGGCTGGGGACATTGAACAGGAAAGCATGGCAACTATGGCTCCAGTGAGTGTTGACATTGGCCATAGCCAGAGATATGGTGAAGTTCAACACAGGTGGATTGATAGGGGTGCTCATAGGAGGCCTGCTGTCCTTCCATCATCTGTTGCAGGTGTGTCATCATGGGGTTACTCAGCATATCTTTAGGGCCATCATGGAGGCACAGACACATTCCGAAAGGAACTCCATATGAATGTCAGGGTGGATGCAGTACAGTCCGACATCTGTGACTGCCTCCACTGCATTGTTGATACCCTGGATCAGTGCACTGATGCAGTGGAAAGACGTTGGTCTGAGACAGATCGCAGAATATCTGTCTTGGAACGCACATTGTCTATGATAGAATGTCTGGTTGGAGTTGAGTGTCAGACACATGGACGTAGGTCAGCAACTCCATCTGCTGATAGTCCATGTGGCTGTGCACAATCAATCTCCCATAGTGGCAGTATGTCCAGCGCTCCAGAAGGTAGTATGCTGTCCATACCAAGACATGGCAGGCTATGGGATCATGATCCTGGGTGTTTGCATGGAGGACACAGTCCCAACAGACAGCAGTCACAGTCTGGTACTAGCATCGCTTTTGACCTTGGCCATGGAAGTGCCAGTGCAACTCCTGGCAAAGTGAGTTCCCATGTGTGGGGGTGGAGATGGTGAACTGTCAGCCCTACCATGCATGGTTCAAACCTGTCCAACATGCACACGTAGGACTAGCACTGAGCTTGACTGTGTTCATGCACAAATTCACACACCACTGTCAAAATCAGGTTACCTACAGACACACACATGGCATTTCCATGGCCCATCTTGCCTTTTTTGCTTCCTGACTCACACACATGCTTTCAACCTATTGGTTCAGCCTAGGCCTCCTGCACCTCTACACAATACCCTGTGCAATTGATGATTCCTGTGCCACATCCCTGTCATCCACATCATTGATGCAGGGAAATGAAGGTATGCCTCTGATGCACAGGATGACTATATAAATAAATATGTAATTGTGTAATCCAGTGTTGCTTTGCCATGCCACTTGTACTGATCACTGACAGATACTGTATGCTGACATTTGTAATGAGTAAGCCACATTATTTTATGTACCTTACATTGTATGATGTTGTAATGGCTGTATACTTACACAATGAATGGTGTGATATAGACTTATTTATGGTTCATTCTCAGGAGTCTTTAAGGGACACCTATGGATGCACAGCAGCAATAAACCCATGGACATCACAGCACAGGATGGAATGTCAGAACAGAAGAAATATGTCTTCAGCAAGGTACAGTACTATAAGTGCATGACTCCATAGGTTCATATGTGTATAACAGGCTAACAAGGACAATGGAGTCATTCAGCCTACTCATGCATCCCTAATGCATGAAAAGGTCTGATAGCCTTGATAAGTGTCACCAGAGTTTTGAGAGCTAACATATCTACAAGCTGTGGTGATGGAGATGACCCATCTACAAATTTCCTGTGTCCATCACAGACATTTCTCCTATGATTATCTTGTTCTGCATCCCATTTTGTAACTTGCACATGATGTGCGTTACAGCAGATGTGTGCTTCACATGCATGGGGAACCTGTTACATGTAGGGTGTACTGTCTGTGTTGCATATCTGTCTCTCCAGCATGTATTATTTATACCACAGTGACTGTGTAGGTGTGTAGAATAGGTATTACATGTGTTAATCCTGTCTTGGATAAGTGGGAGGTACACATTGGGATCTGACACCTCCTTGTATGGCAGCCATACACATCCCCTCCAAAGCATGTAGGAGACAGACTACACATGTACGGTCTTGACAAGGTCTGCTTAGAATATGTTATCTACAGTATGTATTGGTTTACCATGGAAACTGTGTGGCTGCTACAGTTGTAAGATATGCCTTTGTAGTGACCTAGCAAAGGTGCCATTGCATTTAATAATAAGTGTGATAAGTGCCAAACACAGTATAACAATGACAGTCTGGGATTTACATGCCATACCTTTCTGTATAGGCTGTACAAAATTGAATTGATCCCCACATCTTACTGACCATTGAAGGTCAAAGGCTACATTACTATCTGTGTCCATAAGTCCATGAGTAATGGCTCAACTGTGTGCAGTGTGAGAGCACTACTATATTTTCCAGGCGTGGATGGCTTCCAAAAGGATAATAATGTGCAGTCCTTGGCATTTACTATTTTTCAGTGGCTCTGACAACAACTGGATGTGTGTCTCAGGCCATCCTGGGTAATGTTGGTTCTGTGTGGGATTCAGTGATGTAATATGCAGTCACCTGCTAATGTAGTCAGTCAGAGGTCACTGACTGCAGAGAAGGGCATGGCTAGATGGGATACTCCATTAATGATATCTGAAGGATGTCCACTGGTGACTGGTTCATTGCAGCATTGGATTACCCAATTCTATCTTCCCAGATTATCACTATCAGGCACTTGGCTATCCACAGCTGACATACCACTCTGTAAATAACCTACACAGTTTTCAGTCTAAAGCAGTGTGTACTGAAATTACACAATTACCTTGTAAAGAATGCAGAAAGCAGGGAGTCCCCTGAATTGCTGGTGCTTGGCTACTACTAATGCTAGTCTCACTACAACCACTCTCTCATGGAATAGCATGCTCTAATACTTTTTCTGTCATCACATGCAAAACATAACTATGAAGCTCAAGATGAGAAGCAGGACGCAGCCTGTTTGTTCATCCACACAGCTGTCCCACATCATGAAAGTCTCTGTAGGCTTCACATACCCATCCCTAGGTAGATGCCTTGAATAGCAACCTGAGAAATTAGTTGGCTTTTGCATGTATTATGTCTTCTGAACCAGGGTTGGTGGTATGTTACTAGGGAACTGACCAGATGTTGATTAGGAGTATATTTGCGACATCACAATATAATGTGCAATGTCCAGTGATATAGATGTCCAAGCTTGCTTAAACAAGCAGCAGAGTGGCGGTGATCCATGTTAGGTGACAATTTTATAACAATGCATGCTTCCTGCCCTTCATCAGATTAATGGTGGATATCTGCATGACATGGCAGAGGACTAGCCACCTTTGGCCAAAGCATGTCCACCTGTCACATGTCCTAGGTATATCATACTGTACAGTTATGTACCTGCAACACATGTCTGTATTCCCACATCATGTCACACAACAACCAGTTTGCTGTCTGGTTGTTTGACAGGTATTGTACGCTTGCAAGGCCAATGTAATGTCAGAAAAGTTGAACAAGTCCTCTATGCATGCACAGACATCCACATCTTCACTGTAAGAAGTGCCTATAAAAACTGTGTTTCAGGCTATCAACCCCAAGAGTGTGGCAGCATGGCCATAATTTTATTGGACTTGCACAGTGTCATATTTGTAGGTATGGTATTGGGACCAATCCTAAATAAGATTATAGTCAATCCAAGGTCCACATGACTGGCAAGGCATTGTATGGCACACTGTCAGGTGTTGTGTTACCTTAGGAGACCTACATAAAGGTGACATGTTACATTTCACCATCTGTCATGACACTGCGTAATGATGGCATGCTTTGCTGTATACACAAGCATGATTGTATTGCTAATGGCACTATCAATGACTACTGATGTGATGTGCAAAGTGTCACCACCCCTCCACACAAACACAACATGTGACATATGTGTCTGTATTTCAAATCTTGATTCCATGGTGTCTCAAACAGCAGTCAGTACATATGGCAATGAACATAGTACACATAATGCATGCACCACTGTCTCACTGGTCACACACTAGAGGCAAAACACAAAAGCAAATGGATTATTCATAGGTGATTAGATTGTGAGACACATTGATGTCTGTGTCACTGGCTGCGTATGGGAAAGGTCACAATTAGTTACACCATACTGCACATTGCTACAACTGAAGGAATATCAGGTAACACAATTATGACATCATAGTTCCTACAGGTGTGTGCAACTAGCGACACACATCATCAGACTTTATGAAGACACAAGACTGAGCTTAGACACTCTGTGTCTCTCATGGGTATGCCCTTCACTTTCAGTTGCATTTGACCCTCACCTAGGATGATGACTCAATACACATGGAAAATGATGGATGTCAATTATTGCCTTAGTGTGTGGTGTTATTGTAAGGGGATCCACTACATGTCCACCTGGGATGACTTGATCAACAAATGTCAATGCTTTGATCAAGATGGTCATCATCTGGCACCCCAGGGATGTTGAGTGCTGGCCAAGCTGTTGACACCCCTACAGTGCATTGTATAAGCACTGTCTGGAGAGAAAACTTTCCAATGAGAACCGTCTTCATACAACATCACAGTAATGCTGGTACACACTGGGAATGGCAACACTAAACCCCACTCTGTGGAAGGTGTCCCCACCTTGGAATATGCAGAAATTTTTGCAGTCAAAGACACCTGGTTCAAGTCTGTGAACAGCACCACAGCCATACCTGATTACACATCCTTCTACATGTTCAGACCTCAAACTGATAGTGTGCAAGGTAATGCAGGTGGTGTATACATATTCATTAAGGATAGATACACATCCAGATTTAGTGAAACACTGTGATTTCCTGGAGGCACTGCAGGTTCTGTTCACTTCTGGAAGGACTTCTAATCAAGCCATTGCCAGCTACAGGAGCAACACCATGAATGAACTTGAGTCTATCAAGATATATCAGTACACCATGGTTTGGGGTGACATTAAGTAACCACCAACTCATTGCTAAGTCGTGCCGAAGCTCACTTGCCCAAAGGTTAGTCCACATCCTTAACTACGATGATCTGGACCAGTGGCATGACATCCCCACAAGGGAAGCAAACAAAGTGCATCATGTATTTGCCAATATGGGTGACCAATGCAGCCTCCCACTGTGAGGTCCTCCCTGGTGAGATCTGACCACCGATCAGTCTCATTAAAGCCAAGTGTCAGACCTATCCCCTCCTTGCAGAAACCACTTCAACAAAGCAATTCATTACCTCCTATGGGATAGTTTACATAGCATGACTGATGAGACAGGCAAGTATGCAAAGCTCTAAACCCATGCTTTATGTACGCAGGTGTACAACTGCATAGACTTGGCTGTACCTGACAGGAGGAACATGAGCTCCTCATGGCAGAGCAAACCTGCCTGGTGGACAACTGCCATTAGCAGGATGTGCAATAAGAGGTGGACATTGCTGTGTGAAAGTTGGGGTGAGGGTGCCCCCCTAAAATGGAGGCACAACCTCTTCAACTAAAACAAGCACATAATGCTGTTGTGACACCGTGCAGAAACAGTATGTGACAAAAGTAGCCTCCCCCACAAAGCAGAACCACAATGCACAATGTAGTTACATGTGTACCCTCAGAGGAAAGGCCCAGATTGTAGGTGAACTCATACTTACTGATACCACATATAATGGGTCTGTATTCATAGCTAACCTGTTGTCCCATAGGTTCTGTGTCAACTTCAATTCCCTGCCCCTCCCACATGTGCCACATAACATTCCTACAACCTGTCCCATACCTTCTATATTTACATAGCAGGTCGTAACTGGCCTCTATATGGGGGATACACAGCATCTATTGGATATGCTAACATCCCAGACTGCATCCTATATGGGATCCAACAAGGATTACTAACACCATTGGGAACTCCTTGCAATCATACTGTAACCACTGGCTGCATCCCGGCTGACTGGACAATGGTAAATGGTATCTCCTTGCACAGAGGTGGTAAATCCACTGACTACTTGCACTATAGACCTATTTGCCTGTGAAGCCATATCTGTACACCTGTATGGCAAATCATCATGGAACTGATCAGCAAACATATATGTAATCTACAAACAGTTGACTGTGCACAATTTGGATTTCTGACAGGGAGATCATGGCTGTTAAACCTGGTGGACATGTCCGAGGCAGTCACCAAGGACCTGGTGAGGGGACATCAGGCTATACAACCCCCTGGATTTAGCAAAGCCATGTGACTCTATCCCCCACTCAGGCACCATTGACAAAAGCACCCACTTAGACATCCACAGTAATATCATTATAAGGGTCACTAAGTGGTTCACTGATGGAACACGTACTCAAAATAGAGAAATTCATCTCCAGTAACTGCTCTGTAAGAGCAGTGTTCAGCAGGGTTCAGTCCTGAGTCCTCTACTGCTTGAAATCCATTTAACCATGATACAAGTGAAAACTAAATGTCTGTGGCTGACAATGTTGGCTTATGGCTGCAAACTGTGAGCAGTCATAGAATATGTGAGTTATGTCAATATTCTACAAGTGAGTATGATGAACAAATGCCTGTTGACATACTAATGGCTGTAAAGTCCATGGAAATATATATGTAGTATAATTTCCACTGGTAACACCAATGTTCCTGGTAAGAAGCACATCAGTAGCAACATGTGATGTACATACTCAGGGGTGATAGACTTGGGTACACAGGCCTGCCACACAGGTTTACACCTAATGTACCTGAGATCACCATGTCTCCTCAGTGGTAAGATGGGAATCATATGTCATAACTGAGGGCACAGTCACCAGAAATTGGCATACTCATAACCTCTATGTACTCTTTCCTCAGCATGCTAATATTTGAGTGCAATGGTGATTTGGTAATGTACCTTAACAAGCACTACTGGCAATTGCACACAACACAATGGTCCCCACAAGGGAAGTTCATGTCTACAGTATCTGTTCATTGGGGATCATCTGAAATCACTGGTCATTGCAGCCTGTGGCTTGTAGACTACTTAGACTACTCAGAGGTGATCTCTGCCTTGCATATGAGCCAATGTGTGACCCTGCTTGATTGAAATGCTGCATATCTATAGGTGACATGGTACACGGATTACTCACTCTAAGGACATTAACCTGGTAATACATGATGGGAGAGATCTGTCTTGCAGATTTTAACACACCTTTGAAACTGAATCCTGCCTAATGGCAAACAGAGCACCTCATCAGATGCCATCTGTATGATTGGCTGGGTGACCATCATTTCACCACAGGGTATCTGCCAGTGTCCCTTGTGGACAGGGGCAATATGTGTTGATGATGTAAATAAGGGTAAAAAGCTTTTCTAGGATTGCGGGAGCTGTATGGCCATTATGCTTCTAAAGTTCAAAGATCCTATAATTCTATAAGCTGAAGTAAAATGCTCTGACAGCCACACACACACAAACCTAGCTACATTGAGGATGTCACCTCTTCCAAATACTGTTTATAGGACATGGCACAGCACACACACACACACTCCAAGTTGGCTGCATGTAGATTAGAACACTTACTTATCTAATGGTACATGCTACAGATCACAGTAAATGATGCACTTGCTACACCTCAAGTCTGCTATTACTATATCTTTAGGACATCTTGTGCTTGATGACATCAGCAGGCCTAGTTGGGTCAGGCATTTGGAGGCCCACATCACCTGCTATTACCAAAATGGTGCAAACTCCTACCTCTTTCTAAGTTATAGTGGTGATCATATTTATATTGTATGAAGATACACACACCGGGTGGCCTGGAGTGACATGAGGACCTCTACCTATCTAGTTATGGCATGTGCCACAGCTTAAGTCTAAGGTTGCAATGGCAGCTGGTAGTTCTGAGGTTGATAACATCCGCAGACTTTGTAGAAGAGGGCAGTTTGGAGGCCAGCGCTAACTTACAGGGCCAAAAGGTGCAGCACCATTGCAGTTTAAAAGTCAATAAGGGATTCTCAGTTGTTCTGTAGGGGAATACATGGACTCACACAATGAGTGGCCTGGAGAGAGATTAGAACCCCTACCTATTTAATCTTACACACTATAGATCACAGTACTTATCACATGCACCACGGCTTAAGTCTGACATTGCAATGCTAGCTAGTAGTCTTAAGGTATGTGCCATCTGCAGGCCTTGTAGAAGAGGGCAGTTGGGAAGCCAGCAACAGCTTACAGGGCCAAAACATGCAGAACCATTGCAGCTTAATAGTCAATGAGGGATTCTCAGTTGTTTTGCAGGGGAATACACATACACAAAGACATACCAAGTGGCCTGGTATGAGATAAGAACCTCTACCTATCTATTCTTATATGCTATAGATCACCACACTTATCACACATGTCACAGCTGACATCTGTTTTGTAGGTGACTGCAGGCAAACTACTTGTGGATTACATAAAGTAGGCTTGTGTTGAACAGCACCTGTGGCCTGCGGAGTGATATTGCTTCATACTATTATCTGCATCTAGTAGCCTAGTAGTCAGATAACTGTTATTTATCCTAGCTATGTGGCTACATTTACCAATTTGGCCATATGTGGCTGTTTGCATTTGGCTCGGCAAGCCTGTGGGCAGGAACAATGTGTCCTGTCCATGCATGCATAGCCAACATTATACATTATACCACCTGGTCATCTGTTGCTGTATGTGTGGTGACATTCGGCAGGCACAGGGGTCTGTAGGTAAGTGCATTATGTACTGTTGAGTCCTTGCTTTGGATCCTTTGAGCAACATTATAGCTATGTGATAGTGCAGCTTTAATCACCATTATCAGGGTATGTAGGACAATCCAGACATCCACACATATATTTATGTACAGTATATAAAAGGGATGTATATATAAAAAGTAGCTGTGTGTATATGATGTATAATATATATATATATGTGTGTGTGTGTGTGTGTGTGTGTGTGTGTGTGTGTGTGTGTGTGTGTGTGTGTGTGTGTTATGTAGATATATGGAAAGAGACTGATATATATATATATATATATATGTATATATATATATATATATATATATATATATATATATATATATATATATATATATATATATATATATATATATATATATATATTTCTATTTATATATACATAGATATAGATATACTATATATGGGAGAAAACAATAGTGATAGACAGATATGTATGCATATATGTATGTATGTAAAGACATATCTATACATAACAGGTCATTTTGAGCAAGGAGCAACAGAATTCTGCTCTATTTAAGTGTATGAGCATGCCCAGTGGGATTGTCAGTACTTATAAACTTACTACATCCCACACCTACCTGTACTCCAGTCCGGGAATTTGTGTGTTACAATGACATCTGTCCCTGTTTCAGCAGTACTGCATTTCACTCAAATTGTCCATGCATTCTTCAGCTGTCTGATGTAATTTATATGTGACAGAGGTCAATAATGTCACACCACACACAGAATGACAGTCTGCAAAAAAACATAATAATACCTTACATCCAAAAAATGTGGATACTTCCAGATTAGAACCATCCACATCATCACACATGCTAACTTTCCTAGTCCACTAAGCCACACAAGCTGCCTGACAGAGGAGTCATTCATCTCTCAACAGCATAAATATGTATGTTGTTGTTCCTGCATTAAGTGAGACATACAACATATGATCAATTTATAGGTTACTGCCCTGAGATTGTGTAAACTGCTGATATACCATTGATGAGTTACAGTTAAAGCAGTTATATGTGCCCCCACACCCCCCTTACTATATATACTAACTCCAGGATCACACTATAGTTGGGAAAAGGCCATTTATAACTTTTAACAAAATGGGTTTCAGTCAAGAGATTTTTCAGTGAAGTGAGCTTTCGTGAAGTGGTCCTAGTAATTTAATTTTCAGTGAAGTGAGTTTTCAATCAAGCGAAGTACATCTATATATATATATATATATATATATATATATATATATATATATATATATATATATATAGATAGATATATATATGGATCTACCTTACAAGTTCGACACTTCACAAGATCGACATTCAAAACTAGGAGACCAGAACAACAACAATCCACATATACAAAATTCCACATAACCGACATCACAGAACGTCGGCTGCACATTAAGCCAAGTAAATAACATCTACATGTTAAACACCTTTCCTAACAGTGCTAATTTGCAGTCATCTTCTGATAATAGTGTCATGTAATGAAAACTGATCCTACAGTTTAAGAAGTCTAGCAATTGCTTTCACAAATTCAATGGCCGTATAGTCCTGTCTGTTAGCTAATACATTCTGAAATCTGTTATGTCTCTCTATGAGTTTCTTCTTTTTAGGGGACAGAACATAACCAGTGGAATATGTGATCCTTAGCTCATCTACCCTGTTTTGCTCATGGGTTAGGCTGGACATTAATGTGTAAAGATTTGTACCCCTCTCGCCAACGAGACATTTCAGTCTCCTATCCCACGCCTCCACTATATTTTGCGTGTGTGGTAAACACAAGTCATTTAGTTCACTGATATTCCAGAATGTGATGGGAAACAATGGTGGGAAACGTATTGTAGATGTATTCCTAGTGTTGAACTTCCATGCTCTGCCATACACATACCAGTCCGAAAAGTATTTTAAAACATCTAGCTCTTCCTCTGGAAAGCCCTGTTTTAGTTCATCAAATGTAGATTGTACTTCTTCCTCTGTTAGAAATGAAAGGCCAACTAGAGTTTTAACTGCCATTTCAAATGTGTTTGATGTGTTATACAGATGTGTCAACCCTAACATTTGAATCTTTCTCCAAATATTTTGCGAGAAATGGAAGAGACAACCCTTGCATTTTGCGTTGGGGATATTTGCTCGAATACTTTTCAAAGCCGCAATTTCAAAGTCGCACAAAACAAATCGCACAGCCACTTGTAGATTCTGTTCTGATAACAGATGGAATATACAATGCCACAGGTAATTGTAGCATTTAAAAGATTTCTTTGATAAAAATGCATACACTAACGGAATGGACTTACTGTGACTACCGTACTTCACAAAAGCATGACTTGAGTACAGCTGTTTGATGTTTGCACCTTTTCGAAAGAAAGTGCCATCCATCATCCAGATGGTAGCACTGCTTAAATCCTGTAGGTTATGAAGTGTACTAAACACTGTAACCTTTGTATCTGTAGTGCTATCAAACATTCCCTTACTTAGAAATGCACCATCCTTCAAAAGGAATTTGAATTTTGTAAAATCTATGTTGTCTATGGTTAATTCCTCGCCTCCTTGACAGGGAATTCTTTTACGGCGAACGCACCCAACGTGTTGAAGGAGAGCTTTTCTACATGGGATATTACAAACATCGTCTAGGGATGTGGAAGCAACAGCATCCTCTAAAATGAGGCATGGAGCGTCCCTACTAAACTGGGCTCGTGTTTTGACTTCATGGCACATCTGATATCTCTCCACTTCTGCTGGCTCAGCAGTGTGATTATGAGGTACGGATTTCTGTAGGATGTCACCATTAGGCATTAGTATAGTTGTTGCTTTGCCTCTACACCCTTTGGTGATTTTGTATCTACATCCCCAATATCTCCTATTTTCCCTACATTTTCTAGGTAGTAGATATAATTGTCTACTACCAGTAGATCTTTTCCTTTTTGAGATTTAATAGTGCTATATGCACTACCAATTGTACCCGGTGATGCCATTATTTTGTTACTCTACTGTAAATGGTGCATAGCACAATGGCAGTATGTACAGCCATTATTTTATAGTTTGGAATGGCGCGTAAATGTCGTATATTTGAATTGTCGGTTGTGTGGAGTTTCGTATAGGTGGATAGTCGTTCTTGTGGTCTCGTCGTTCTGAATGTCGATCTTGTGAAGTGTCGAACTTGTAAGGCGGATCCATATATATATATATATATATATATATATATATGTGTGTGTGTGTGTGTGTGTGTGTGTGTGTGTGTGTGTTGGCAATATATACAGTTCTTACAGCTGTATGTTCCATGCTTGGTACTCTTAAAAAGATTTTGTGACATCGTCTGCTCCTTATAACATAATTTGTTCTTTAGATCTGCATTTCTTCTATAACTAAAATAAGGAAATTCACTTAGGCCATTGTTTAATTCTGGGATTTCTTTTAAAATAGGTCAGTATTTATTTATGATGTTTCTTACTAAATGAGTATTTTTGTCATATGTAAGGGTGTATCAGTATTTATGTGATCTTGTTCTTATTAAATTATTTTGGTTGCTATAATCAAAGAAAATAGGCGTAGAATATGTATCTTGCTTTCCAATAATGTCATTCTTACTTTTCATTACACTCTCAGTATCATAACCTCTTTCTATGTGCGGTTGTTCCTATTTGTGATTGCATTTTAGTGTTGTCTGTATTGAGTTTTGCTACCCTCTTTACTTGTTTTTTAACTATGTTGCTGTAAATAAAGGTGCATGCCAGTTCTGTGTAAATAAGTATTGGCTTTAACTGGTTTCTTATACATCATAGTTTGTATATGACCTGCATCATGTTTACTGAGGCTAACATCTAAGAAATTAATGGCCATTAATGAAACATCACTTTTAAATCTTAAAATGTTGTAGTACTAGAAATATGTGTTTTGAACTGCTCAAAGTCTGACAGATTACCTCCCCAAATAAGGAAGAGGTCATCTACAAAACACTTGTAAAATTTTACTTTGTCTTTGTAATAATGATTGTTTAATATATGCTCCCTTCTCATTGGAAGATAACAATGTTGGCACATGTATTATCCAATGAAATTCCCATTGCTATGCCCCTAACTTGCTTATGCAATCAATGTTAGAATAGGAACACATTGATAGTCAAAATCAAAGATAGCAGTTCACAAACACATAAACACATTCTGGCTAGGCTTTAAATGCCCTCAGGCATATAGCCTAGTACTTACCTATGAACCTATGAACCTATGAACAAATGGTATCTCTCTTCAGTGCTGTGTAGTCTGTAAACTCATTTAGCGTCTTTTTACATATTGAATACCATTCGGTATTACCATAGACAATGAGTCCACATCTAATGTGGCAAAAAAGTCATTATTTAGATTTTTTTCTGCTGACCATTCTAATAACTGATGCAGAAGTCTAATGTGTCTGTATCTGTCTTTAATAGATTGTTTTTGAGTTGTACATTCAAATATTTTGAGATTGGCTCAGTAGCCCATCCTCTGGCTGACACTATAGGTCTCATAGGTGGGGTAATTAGTGACTTGTGGATCTTGGGAATGCAATATAAAATGATTTTGGGTGAGCCTGTCTTAAAATATTGATAACGTTTGTTTTCTATTTGATTATTTATTAGCATATTCAGTAAAATGCCTGTTATTTGCATTATGATGTTATTTACTGATCAGTTATTAATTTGATTTAGCTTTAAAGCCTACATTGCTCCAGGTTTAAGCGAGATGGTTACCTTAAAACCCACTTAAAGAAATTACATATTGAATACTATTTGGTATTACCATAAACAATGAGTCCACATCTAATGTGGCAAAAAAGTCATTATTTTGATTTTTTTCTGCTGACCATTCTGATAACTGATGAAGAAGTCTAATGTGTCTGTATCTGTCTTTAATAGATTGTTTTTGAGTTGTACATTCAAATATTTTGAGATTGGCTCAGTAGCCCATCCTCTGGCTGACACTATAGGTCTCATGGGTGGGGTAATTAGTGACTTGTGGATCTTGGGAATGCAATATAAAATGATTTGGGGTGATTCTGTCTTAAAATATTGATAAAGTTTGTTTTCTATTCGATTATTTGTTAGCATATTCAGTAAAATGCCTGTTATTTGCATTATGATGTTATTTACTGATCAGTTATTAATTTGATTTAGATTTAAAGCCCACATTGCTCCAGGTTTAAATGAGATGGTTACCTTAAAGCCCACTTAAAGAAATTAAATAATGAAATTTATTAATTTCACTGTGGATCATGAGATTTTTTAATTTTGTAATAAACTTATGTTTTTAATCTGTCTTTACATCAGCCTGAAGAAGCCTATATGGAGAAAGTGTGCTTACACTTGCAATTTTATTTTATTTGTTTTTATTAAAGATAACACTTTTTTAACATTTGTGGTTCTAGTCACTCTGTTTTTCTTTTCTACATTTGACCATTTGGTGTTGACTGGAATTATCACCAAGCTAATACTGATCCTTTGTCATGAACAGAAGACTTAGGAGGTGGAACACCCAACAGGATAAAAGCACTCTCATCAAATGAAGGAAACAACTAAGAGGACTAACAAAGTCTACCAAAGCCAATTTTGAGTTAAATTTGGCCTCCCAGGTCAAGGACAACCACAAGGCCTTCTTTAGCTATGTCTGCCACCTCAAAGGCAATACACAATTGCGTGCAGGGCTCATTGTAAATGGAGTCATCTATACTGATCCAGAAGATATGGCAAACATGTGGCCAACAAATTCAGCTCCAACTTTACTCTTCTCTCCCTCTCAACCTTCCCTCAGGAAATACCATCAAATATAACTCACTCTGGAATCACTAGGGAACAGATCCTTAATGCTTTATCTAAGACCAAGAACACTGCATGAATAAGCCCAGATACTATCTCAAGATGCCTTCTGAATAGAATGAAACATGACCTATCAGGCCTTCTGGAATTGCTATTTAACTGTAGCCTCCAAACAGGTTTCTTGCTTCATGAATGGAGAACAGCACCAGTTATTCCTCTGCGCAATTTTCATGGAAATGATCAATAATGATATCGTAAACCTGCAGACACTAGACCCAACCCAGTTTGGTTTCATCAAGGGCAGGTCATGCCTACTCATTCTGGTGGACTTCTTTGAGAAGGAGCAACGAATGAGGGCAAAATGGTTCATACTGCCTACCTTGACCTGGCCAAGGCTTTTGACACAATACTGCATGCAGGCATTGTTGATAAACCCAAGAAGTTAGGTACAAACCCTTATGTCACCCGGTGGATAGCCAACTGGCTCACAGACAGGACCCAGGAAGTTAGAATTGGAGAGTCCACCTCCACAAACAGCCCAGTCACAAGTGGAGTCTCTCAATGATTGGTCCTTGGACTTCTACTTTTTGGCATTTACTTCTTTGAAGTCAAGGCCAATGTCAGTGTTCTCTGGTTGACTAAATTTGCAGATGATTTCTGATTAGGAGCTGTCATTGAATCATACACTGATACAAATGTTCACCAGGAAGGGCTAACGCAGACAAACAACTGGTGTTAGAGCTGTGGACTAAAACTAAATGACAAGAAATGTATTATAGTATCTTTGGGAAGTCATCCACCCCTTGTAACTATCATATTGACAACAAACCCCTTAGAGGTGACCCAGTAGTCAGGAACTTAAGGACACACAGAGACAGTAATCTAGCCTTTGACCATCACGTGTCTACAGTAGTGAGGAAATCATTCTATGTTGCACAACTTATAAACAAAGGTATGGCATCTTGGTCTAAGGAAGTCATTGTTCCACTTTATTTGGCATTCATCAGACATATCATCAAGTACAATGCCCCCTTTGGTATGTACCTAACATCCATAGAGGTTCCTCACTAAAAGAATGAAGGGTTTAAGTAAAATGTCCTCTGGAGACCACCTCAAGGCCCTATCCCTGTATTCTATCTCCTACAGGCTGTTGAGGTGAGATCTATGCCTCTCATACAGGGCATTATCAGAACCTACTCTGATGGACCTCCTGCATATTAGCAAAACAAACAGTACCAGAATTACTCATTCTAAAAACTTAAACCTTGCCTGTGATATAAATAAGACCTGGTAGAAAGACAGGTATGTAACTCAGAGACTACCCCCATCTCTTGAACAGTCTTCCCATCCATGTGAGGCAGAGCTCCTCCCTAACCCAATTCAGGTGTAACTAGGACAATTGGATGGAAAACAGGAAATTCATCCCTGGCTTGGCACCTATGTCTCTAATGGACACAGGCAACCTGTAAATGGTTCATCTCCCAGGCACCTGCTTACACTCATCAAGGGTACCAGAACTTATCAGAAATTTGGGATACATAGCTAGACTTAAAAACACCTATGACCCTTAGAACCTATGCTGATAGTACACTCCCAAGAGTAACCCAGTGGTTAGGGATCTGGGTACGCACATAGACAGTAGCCTTTCCTTTGACCACCATGTGGCCACAGTGGTAAAGAAATCCTTTTATGTTGCACAACTTATAAGTAGGGGCATGGCATCTAGGTCCAGAGAGGTCAATATCCCACTGTACTCCACCCTTATTAGACCAATCATAAAGTGCAATGCTCCCTTTGGTATGTACCTGACTAGGCATGTGCAGCAACTACAGAGATCTCAAAGGTTCCTTACAAAAAGAATACAAGGTGTGACAAATCTGTCTTATGCAGAGTGCCTTAAAGCTTTTTCCCTTTACTCAGTCTCCTACAGATTGCTGATGGGTGATCTATGCCTGGCTTACAATACATCCAAAAACCCCACACTTATAAATCTCCTACATATTCGTAAGTCAAAGAATACCAGAAGTACAAGGTCTACCGGCCTGAATTTTATCTATGACTTAAACAGAGCAAGCCGGAGAGATGGATATGTGTCCCAGAGACTGTCCTGCCTATGGAACAGACTTCTCATCCCTGTAAAACTGAGTTTGTCTATCACCCAGTTTAAGCACGACATAGACAGATGGATGTGGAATAGGAAATGTACTCCAGATCTGGCACTCATGTCCCTTGTGGACAGAGGTAGCTTTATAAATGGCTGGCCCTCAATATTCTATTTGGATACAGGACATCATTATTCTTTTGGGAAAACTTGGCTAGGCTAAGAAAGACCCCCCCCCCCTGCATCAGGTTGTTAGCCTAGAAGACCAGTACTGGAATTCAAGGTTTGCTGTGGCCATCAGTGTAAGCTGCTGCTATTTTGAAATCACTGTATCCCTTTGCCAAGATGCTAAATAATTAAGGGGATTGCAGGGTTTCTCCCCTGCATGTGTTAGGATAGGTCACCTCACCACAGAAGATATTTTTGTGTACTTTAGTGCACATTAATGACAATATACTGCAGAATAAAAGCAACCTCCATTGTTAGTCCTCATAGTCACACAACACAAATCAGACCTATGTCAATTTTCAAGAACCGGACCTTTATTTGTATGTGTGATGTATGTTTATTTAATACATGCAATGAGTCCATCTGCATATGGAGTTCAGTTACTGCAAAATTAGGAACAATACATGTAGAACTGTAATACACATTTCACTGTGTACAATCAGCCATATGCAATGAAAAAATGATGGCTGTTGGAATTGTATGATGCATCCATATCACATCTATACAAACAGAATGAGTCATTGCAGTTTTAATTCTAATAATATTTCAGAAGTGGTGAGGTATGCCACTGCCTGTGGCTTTCCCTTGTCCAATGTATCCGGCCATTTCTGTAATTTTTCCAGCTGTGTCAGTACTTTTATTTCCTACGAAAGAAGCAATTCTTTCAGGCATATATTGTGTACCAGTCTTGCAAGATGGTAAAGCAATGTTTGCCAGGCATTTTCTCAATATTTATAGTATTACATATTATTAGTGACTATATGCTTACTAGCGAAATGCATGCTCATTTTTTACTTGAATTAATTAGAAAACATTTGTTTTTATCCATTAAGGGTATTGGGACTTACCAGATTTGTATACAGGTCAAGTAAATCATCAAAATATAACACAGAAATTCCTTAGCAGTTTGGGGTAATGGCTCATAATGAAAAGTCATAGCAAATAAACTAACTATATAAGCAATTCTACAATTACATTTTAACAATGTAATGTGATTATTCATTTTCTGTTTTTTTTTTTTTTTTATAGTATTATTTTAAAGACATAACAAGTGATTTTATGGTTAGCAGAACAGAAGTTTTTTTTCTGTGAGTTTCTTTGATGTTTGCTTCTGACCTCACAATACATCTACCATGTGAACTGACCCTGTATTATGCCCTCTGGGATGTGACCTATAGCTGATGAAAATGCTTTCTTCTTTAGAATTAAATATAAGAGGCACTACCAGAGTCAACAGCAAATGACTGAGTGAAGTCAATAATGGTTGTGGAAGCACTGAAAAGGAATGTGTGTGGGCAGACAGAACATGATTTCAGGTTCAAGGCAAGAGAGATATCAAAAAGAAAACTGAAAAAATGTAGAATGAGATCAGGGGCTAAATGAAAATTAATTGGCAGTGCTGCAGTACTTCTCATTCCAGTTCCCATCACAACCTGTTACCATAGTGATGATTCTGTTGTCACAAAGACAGGATGTGACTTCAGGGAAGAAAAAGCAGAATCAAGTGGTGTATTGAACAAAAGAGCCAGGTTTTATGCAAATATATTTAGTTAAAAAGCAATGAATGCCCTAAAACTCATTTTGCAAGGGCATTACTATGAAATGTTAATCCTGCTCATGCCAACTTCAATTTGATTACAGATCATTTCAAACTGCATACCAATTCCATGTTGCCTGCTCACATGTATCTCAATATACTCTAATTGGATTTTTCAGGAGCATTTTTCATTTTATTTAGCAGCAGACATGATTAAAAGACACATTTCACTCACTTGACTGAAAAAGTTATTAGGCTGCCTGTAGACTAAGCGGCTTACATGAGTAAAAAATCAAAATATTTTATTTGTTTAATTTGGGTCCAGTGGCAGGTAAATATGGGTTCTGCTGGAATTGTGACTTTACTTTAGACTTTCCTTTATAACTAAATAGAACTGTGATAAAGAACTCATCCAGATTCCTCTGTGTGTCCACAGTCTACCTGCAGATGTACAGAGATGTTGTGTAAGTAAGGTAAATAGGTAAGGTAACCAAAGTGTAGCAAATATGAAAAAGGGGTCTAGAGAAACACATTTCACTCCCCTTGACCTAGCAGATTGAGTAGTATATTTTACCAGAGACAAACACTGGAAATACACTTTATAATGTATTTTGTGGTGATTTCAGTGAGACTGTTTTATTTATGGATGAATAATCATTATATCACCTAGAATCCTCACCCAGACAAACCCATTTATTAGAGCTACAGTGGAGAGTCAATTATCTGAAACGTCAATTATCTGAACCCAGTCTTCCAAAGTTTTTGCGTAGGAAAAGTCATAAAGTCTGAATATGTAAACATTATATGTATAAGTTTGTACATGTTTTTTGAACTTATAGCCTGCTTGTGTGTGAAAAATATTCTTTATTGTCCACTGGACTTAATGAATGGTTGAAAACTATATTCCCTGAGTGCAGAAAAATAAGATTTTAGAAGTTTTTTATCCAGTTCAATGTATGTTTGATTATCCAAACAGTTTGATTATCTGAACTACCCTAGGTCCCAATTAGCTTAGATAATCGACTCTCTACTGTACTCCTTCTCATTTAGCAAGTGTGGGCTGTTTATGAGCATGGTAGTGACATGAGGTATAAGGTGTGTGTGTGTGTGTGTGTCTGTGTGTGTGTGTGTGTGTGTGTGTGTGTGTGTGTGTGTGTGTGTGTGTGTGTGTGTGTGTGTGTGTGTTTGTGTGTGTGCATGTGTATACTCATGGGTGAGTGTATTCTTATTTCTACATATGACGACAGTTTAATGGATACTGACGAAGGCGAGGAAGTAGCATGATACCTTAACGCTTAATGATGTCTGCTCTGTTTTCTTTGCTTTAGTACCACGAATGGGTAAATTGCAAATGTTTTAATCCTAATTATTGCAATAAGGCCTTCAAGTTCTGCTTAAAACTGGTATCATTTGTTTACCTGTTATACTAAAAGATATTTAGTTACTCTTTATGGCAAAAGGAATTCTCCCACTACCCATCACAACTGATAATAGGGTTGAAACATGTTTAAAAATGTATATATTTAGACATTTAGAGAACTAACTAGCACCGAGCAGGAAGCATGATGACATATATCAGCCATCAAAAAGTACTCAAAGTGCTTAGGATGAAGTGTGAAGACTCACCACCTGATTTAAACATTGCACAACTGTTACTTGGTGATGAATTTGTACAATGAAAGGATTTGTGCCACTAGATTTAGTCAACCCCAGAATATGAGAGGCCCTGAAAGTCACTGTAAAAATTATGCTATCAGATTCCATTACAATGGCGCATTCAGATGCAATACACACAAACCTTAATCTGGTAGCTAGTGCAGAGGATTAAGAATATGAGCTGTTAATGAGTTGCTTCCTATGGTGTAGCATTTGATTCCCTTAGCTTTCATTTGCCTATCCTCTTTAATTTCTTCAAATCTTTTGGGTTTCTAATACCATGATGGGAATGGACCCCATTCCTAAGTCAAAGCATGATTAAAGTTCATGAGATTAGTATTGTTTCAATCTTTGATGTCAGCCAAAAGTGCTCTTTGTAGCACCCACAATGTGCCCAGTAATGACTCCTTCTGCAATTCGTATGGGGTTACATGGATTGTTAACATATCTAAATATGATTGTAGATTCTTTTTTATAAGACCCATTGCTCCTACCACTATTGGAACTGTTTGGGTATCTTTCTTGCATATTGTTCTCATTTCTATCTGCAGATTCTGATATTTTATGACTTTGTTTCTCTCTGTACGCAACGCACTGTAGTCACTGGGTTTGGCAATTTTAATGATCAATGCTACTTTTGTCTTCTTTTCATGGACCACTATATCCAGTTTTCTAACATCTATCTTTTGAACTATTGATAGTGGGTGATCCCATGTGATATAGACTTCAACATTTTCTATGATACTTTGTGGCTCATGCTTCCAGTGTTTTTCAGCCACTTCACAACCATAATATTTACACAATCCCCAGTGCAACAGTCTTGCTACATTATTATGCCTTTCAGTATAAAGTCCTTCTGCCATTAGTATACTACAACCAGCAGGTGTGTGACTGTTTCCAATTTGTTTTTTAAAAACCTACATTTGTCTGCTTCTCCCATATGTTCAATGGACTTTGTAAACCAGCATGTACGTAGCCCACTATCTTGGGCCATCAATATTAACCTTTCAGCTCTTGGTTTGAATTTGCCTCTCCTCAATTATTCCTGCATTTGTTCCTGATCAACAAGAGGTTCTTCCAGAAGTTTTCTATACTTGCAACTATATTTATGCATTTTTCTCATTTCTTGCCTTCTCATCTGGTCCTTCACCTTATATTCTTTCTTTTGTTTTTGGCACATTCAGTTGCTGCCTGATTTTTATCTACTTTTGGTTTGATTTCCATTCCTGCTTGATGCCGATATGCTTTTGCTAGATTAAGCAGAGAAGTCATTTTAGCTTTAATCTCCTCATGTTTCAAAATGTTCACTATGTTTGGGTCTTGTAAGGTCAGCAGATATGCGTGGAGTCCCACAACTGCAGATCTATTCACGCAGTAATCAATTTCAAGAAGGCCCATCTCTCCTTCTGAATGAGGAATATATAATCTTGGTACACACTGATTTTTATAAATCATTTGGTGAGCATGAAGCATCCTTCTTGCTTTCCTATCTAATCTATCCAACACATTTTGGGGCCAGTCAATCTCTCCAAAACTGTAAGTTAGGACAGGAAGAGCAAATTGGTTTATAGCCTGGATTTTATTCCTGGATGTCAACTCTGGCTTTAGGATTAATTTAAGTCTTCTAAAGTATTCATTACTAAGTTTTATTCACATTTGTTCATGTTTTATTGTTGATCTTCGTCAGTTCCCAAATATTTATACACTCCCTCTTGCTCAAGTTGTTTTATATCACATTCTTGTCCCAAACTGATGTTTTTCTGGTGCTGCAGTTTTCCTGTTTTAAAGGTTGCTTTTGCACATTTATCAAGACCAAATGACATTCTTATATCATCTGAAAAAGTTTTAGTAACCTGGAGTTGTGCTTTCACTTCCTCATCTGATGAGCTATACAGTTTTAAATCATCGACAAAGAGAAGATGAGAAGTCTTCACACTTTGTTGTTTTCTAGGAGCCAAATTATAGCCATGGCCTAAGCTGTTAAGTAAATAACTTAATGGGTTAAGGGCAAGTCAGAATAGCAATGGTGACAGACAGTCACCTTGAAATATCCCCCTTTTAATTTTTATCCCTAAGATAATAATTTGTCCTTTATCATGGCTTAATTGCAAAGTGGACTGCAACTGTTTCATGCTCACTGTAATGTTGTAGATCAGTGTAGGGTGTATCTTATACATTTGTAAGCACTCTTTTATCCATGAATGTGGGATACTATCAAATGCTTTTTTGTAGTCAATCCATGCCATACTTACATTCTTCCCCTTTTTACAATTCTCCACTATGACTTTATTTAACAACAAATGATCCTTTCTGCCATATGACTTTCTTTTATTGCTCTTTTGTTCTACTGCCATAATTGAGTCTTCTTCTAAATGAGTATAAACTCTGTCGGCATCAATTCCTATGTATAGTTTATATGTTGTCGGAAGGCAAGTTATTGGTCTATAATATTTAAGGGTAACTTGCAGGTTCACTCTTAAGAAGGAGCATTGTTTTTCCTGTTGTTAGCCAAGTTGCTGTCTGTTCAGGGTGCGTGTATAAATAGTTTTTACTCATGGATAAATCTTTGAGCAAAGATGTTAATACTTTTAACCAGAAGTTGGGTACTGCATCTGGGCCTGGGGTTTTCCAGTCAGAGGCTTCTATTAACTTTGTTTCAATCTCTCTGGCTTTTACTTCACCCCATTTCATATCCTGTACCTTTAAACTTCTTATTCTTTCTTTTACTTCTTCTATCCATTTAGCATCTTTGTCACATTCTGCAGCATCTTCATAGATACTTCTCCAAAATGTATCTATTTTTTTCTTTTTTTGGTGGTCATTCAATTCATTTTACCTTGTTTCCCACTTCTCTTTAAAACCTTTTTGGGTCATCAATAAATTGCTTATTTTATACCTTTCCTTTATATTTATCTTCATATCATCTAAGTTTTTTTGCCTGTGCTGAAATTTTTAATTTATTTGTGATAGTGCATGATGGATCCTGGTCTGTTCTAATACAGTGCATTGCTTTTATCACATCTATCTTTCTTAGTATTTTTTTTTATCTATTTCCTCTTCTATAGTCTTCTAACAGTGACACTTCTTAGTTTTCTCTATTCAATATTTCCATGGTGGTATTCGATTCCTCCCCCTCCTTTCCCTCACTACTGTGTTCTTGTGGTAGAACTTTATCAGTTATTAATGGGTCTATATTATATGCTCGAAGTTTTAAAACTTTGACGCTCATATGATAGACACCATATGAGCGAAGGTTTAAAACGTTGAACATATAATAAAAATAAACAAAAACAAAAAAAAAACTACCTGAATGCTCTGAGCAGGGGGGCAAGCCCTCCTGCACCCCCCGCTACTTAAATATACCAATTCTGAGATTGCACTACAGTGAAGTAAAGGGAAATATTGCCTATGGCGATCTCCACTGAAACTTTTGAGCTTTCAAAAGTTTGCTCATATGGTGATCGACCATATGAGACTCGAACTTTTGAAAGTTCGAGCTTCTGATATAGACCTGTTATTAATTTAGCTGCACAGTAATTCATCTTGTTTACTTCTGTTATATTGCATGGATCTCTATGGACATTCCTAATTGCTGTGTTCATTTGTTTTATCAGATTTCTGACTTTTGGGGTTTTATTGACCTTCTTCAGTCTATTTCTTTCATTCATCTTAATATATCTATCTATGTCTATTAAATCAAGCAACTCTTCTCTTAGCTCATTTTCTTCCAAACTGAAGGCACATCCCTTGTTTTCCATTTCCTGCGGGCATTCTATAGAAAGTTTTATAGCATCTTCCTGTGGCTCATTGCTTCGATTTCATCCTATGCTATTTGTTGCTCTGTCATATGGGAATTGACTGGCCTATCACTCCTCAACATTGACTGCATCAGTGTTTCCATAGTTTCTTGTTCCTTCCCTTGCTGTCTAGCTTCAAGTGAATGTTTATACTGGTTTCCTGTGGAATGCTCCAAAATATCTTCATATGGCATCTGTCCAATTTCTTCCTGTTCCACTTATTTCCCCTTAATTTGGATATCCATTGCTCTATCCTGTTGTGGTGCTTTCTGAATTAGATTTTCTACACTGAATCCTTCACTTTGCAGGTACTCCATAACCTCAATTTCTATGTATTTAACTTCTCCATTACTAATCTCTTTTTCTACATTTCCTCTTTGTCTTCTTATTTTTTGTATTGTAAAGTTTCCATGTCTGGATTCTTTTGCCTGTATTTCTCTTCAAATATCTTTGGTACTGTTATTTTTGTATTGGTTAGTTTTGCTTACTCATTTGCATAAATATTACACCATATTAAATCTCTTTTTCTTTCCCATGTTCATATTTCTTCTTCAGATGTCTCCTGATCTTCCTGTTTCTCCTTACTTTGGGGACTCATTCTATAATGCTGTGATGTAACCTGTGTTAGACTTTCTACACCAAATCCTTCACTTTGCAGGCACTCAATAACTTCAACTTCTATTTTTTTCACTTGTGCTTTACTAATCTTCTTTTCTACGTTCCATTTTTGTGATATTTTTTTTTATTGTGAAATTTTCCATATCCTGGGCTGCCTTCTTTATATTGATTAATTTGGCTTTCTCCTTTGCATAAATATTGCACCATATCAAATCTCTCTTTCTTTCCCATGTCCATATTTCTTTTTTATACTTTACAATTATCTCTGGGTTTTGTTGTTTATATTTTTGTACTTCCTCAGATGCTTCTTTTTCCAAACATCAAAGTTTCTTAATCAATATACTGTTTTTCACAAATCTATTGTATTAATGAATACAAATTTTCATTTGAAGCTTCTGACAGTTTTTCCTGTGGAAGTATTTTTCTTTACTCTAATTACTTTCTTAATCATTTTGTATATCTTGTGTCTGGAAATTCTGGGCTTTTTGCATAATGGTAACAATACATAATTTCTTTCTTATCCTCAATAGTCCACTTTATTGTCTTTATGGCTCTTCTCTGGCCTATTGTTTTTTGTGTTTTGTGGACTACTACTTCCTTCTACAATGGGGGTGGGGGCATCCTCCCCCTGGGTCTGGCCTGGCCTCATTGTAGGAATGTTTCCATATGTTGTGGATTCTACACTGTCATCTTTTCCAGTCCTGGCACCAGTGTGCCTAACAGGATTGGACACTTTTTTATCCTGTGTCTTCCACACCCAGCTCTTTTTTTTAATTTTTAACCTACTTCTGTCCATGATATATGCCATATTAAATACAGTCTAGATATCAGTGTCGTCTTGGTGAGATTTTGTGAAAAACAGGGTCCACCTCATGAAAGTATTTACCAAGACTTCAGGATGAATTCAATTTCAGCACTAATACTCTTCTTTACATGCTGACTTATCATCTCTCCATTCGGACCCATTTACCTACTATGTGACCTTGCTGATGAGGACATAAGAAGGCCAATAAATGTATGTCCACAGCTAGTGGGGCTTGACTATATTGACCCGAATGTATCCACAAAGACCTAAAAAGAAAAATTAGAAAGTCAGGGACATCCAGAAGCCACACAGCTAAAATGTATGATGTCCTTAAGAGGTTATTTGTATATACCCCATGAGTCTCTGCTACAGGAGGTTTAAGGTATCACACAGTGAGAACTGTAGCTTGGCTAGGTTTCTCTTGTAGTTTTTACTATGTGACCTTGAGCAAGTTAGTTAAGTAGACAGCGTTACATAAGCTAGGCTCCTGGACTACATGGCTTGTAGCTACCAGTAAACCTATTAATCCCTAATTTCTTTATCCTTATATAACTTAATTGTATGCATAAGGAAAAACCCTAAGTTTACATCAAAATGGAGAGAATACATTTATATAATATAGTTGCACTGTAACCTTATACACACATTCAGCAGAATGTATTCATTATTCATCAACTTTTTAGGGAATCATTTTCTAAAATTTGACTTAGTCATTATCATCTAAAAGTTGATTTAGGGCTTCTATAGCAGTAGTAACAATGCAGTACTCTAGCTGTTCATAGGTGCCTAAGCGATTACCAGGCTAACAATCCCAGATGGCTTTTTTAAGCCTAGTGATGCTTCCCAAATGTATCTGACAAGTTTTGATATCCTATAATTATTTTAAAGAATACATGTAGGCTTGGGCACAAGTGGTGAGGCATTTATAGGCTGCCTCTGTCTTTTAGATGCATGGGTGCCAGGAGTAAATTTCTGATTCCCAGTCCACCGGTCCTGAATATGCTTGAATTGGGTTAGAGAAGAACTCTGATTCACACATGAGAAGTCTGTTCCAGAGAAGGGAATTTCACTGAGACACATTCCTGTCCCTCCAACATGTTCCATTTATGTTGCAGATGAGGTTTAGGTCTCTAGATCAGGTAATTGATCAGGAATTGGTCATGAACTCAGGGAGGAATTAGCAGCACCATTAGGCACCCTATTCAAACAAAGGCTGAGTACCGGCTTTGTCCCAGCCGAGTGGAGGACAGCTTCTGTCATCCCTTTGCACAAAGGTGGAATGTCCACCGATCGGGAAATTATAGACCCATCAGCCTAACTAGCCTGATCTGCAAGGCCATGTAGTGGATTACCATGGACCTCATGAACAAAGACATTAGCAACCTCCAGACACTTGATCCCACACAGTTTGGTTTTCTCAAGGGGAGGTTATGCCTGTTAAATTTGGTCAACTTCTTTGAGACAGTCACCAAGGCCATGGATGAGGGGAAGATGGTGTACACTGCCTACCTTGACCTGGCCAAGGCCTTCGATACTTTTCCTAACTCAGGTATAATAGATAAACTCTCTCAACTAGGCATCAAGCCATATGTTACCAGATGGGTAGCAAACTGGTTCACTGATAGAATCCACCTAGTCAAAATAGGGGAAGTCACATCAAGTAGAAAACCTGTAACAAGCGATGTACCCCAGGGATTGGTCTTGGGGCCTCTGCTGTTTGGGATATACTTCTCAGAGGTGCAAGCCAAATCTTGTGGGCTATGGCTGATCAAGTTTGCAGATGACTGCAAGTTGAGTTTGTCATCAATTTCCCCAGTGATGTGGACATCCGCCATGAGGGTCTCACCCAAAGAGATGACTGGTGCCAGAAACATGGCCTCAAACTGAATGCCAAAAAAATGCATCATCATCCCTTTTGGGGAGAATAACATCCCCACAAATTATCACATTGATAATAAGGCACTAAGCATGCAATCAGTTGTGAGGGACTTGGGAACCCAGGTTGATAGCAAACTGACTTTTGACCATCATATTATCTCCATTGTATGGAAAGCTTTCTACATGGCCCATCACATTAGTAAGGGCATCTTATCCAGGGACAAGGTGGTCATAACATCCCTGCATTCTTCCCTTATAAGACAGATTATTGAATACAATGTCCCTTTCAGCATGTACCTCACAAAGCACATGCAGCAGCTGGAGAGACCACAGAGATTCCTCACCCAGAGAAGCTAGGGCTTCAAACATCTACCCTTTACAGATAGGCTAAAAGCCCTGTCCCTCTACTCAGTCTCCTACAGACTCCTCAGAGGTGACCTCTGTCTGGCATACAAAGCAATCTCAGACCCCACCCTGATGGGATTGCTGCATATCCACAAGTCAAGCTCTACTTGAGTAACCCGCATGCGTGACCTCAACCTGGTCTGTGACATCAATAGGACTTGTTGGTGGGACAGATTTGTGTCCCAGAGACTCCCCTTTTTGTGGAATAGATTCCCTCTCCTCATAAAGCAGAGTACCTCATTAAACCTTTTTAAGTGCAACCTGGATAACTGGATGGAGAACAGAAAATACACCCCTGGGATTCCACCTATGTCCCTGCTGGACAGTGGCATAGGGTGTTGACTTGTTGGAGCATGGGCTAAATTTTTGACTAGGCTTGTAAGGGCCTCAGGGCCAATAGTCTAGTAACTGCCTATGATCCTATGATCCTAATTCTGATGTTATTTATCTTGCGGATGTGCAACAGGTCCATCAAAGCAGGACCAATGGATGCATTATAGGTCAGGCATAGATCACTTCTCAGCAGTCTGTAGGAGACTGTATAAAGGGATAAGACTTTGAGGTGGTCTGCATAAGAAGTGTTGTTTATGACGTGTATTCTTTTTGTGAAGAACCTTTGTGGACACTCAAGTTGTTGCATATACCTGATCAGGTATATACCAAATGGGGTGTTGTTCTCAATGACTGGTCTGAGGAGGGCTGAGTACAGTGGAAGAATGACATCCTTGGAAACAGAAGCCATACCCTTGCTTATAAGTTGTGCAAAATAGAATGATTTCCCTACTACTGTAGACACATGATGGTCATAGGCCAGGTTACTGTCTATATGCATTCTCAAATCCCTGACAACTGGGTCTACTCTTAAGGATGTATTATTAACACTCCTCAGAGATTTCTAACCAAGAAAATTCAGGGTCTCCAGCACATGTCATACATTGACAGATGGAAGTCACTATCACTGTACTCAGTAGCATACAGACTACTTAGAGGAGACTTTTTTCCTGGCCTACAGAGCAGTCTTGGATCCAAACCTAATGAAAATGCTGCACATCTGCAAGTCAAATGGGAAAAGAGTCACCCACTCCAGGGACCTTAACCTGGCTTATGACATAAATAGGACCTGCTGGACAGACAGATATGTCTCACAGAGGTTGCCATTCCTCTGGAAAAGGCTACCAGTTCACATCAAAGCCCCTCTATGACCCTGTTTAAGCATAGCCTGGATTACTGGATGTGTAACCATAAATGCCTGCTGGGGATTTTACCTATGACTCTCCTAAATGTGGGAAGTCATTGCAAACTAAGATCTTGTGTTTAGTCAAAATCCTTTATATTGGTTTATCTAGTATTATATTGGACACACATGACTAGGCTTATAAAGACCTTTGGGTCAATAGCCTCTGGCTCTGCCACAAGATATTACACCTCTCAGGCAATATTGAAGGGTATTTGTGACTTTGGGGGATTCTATGACTGCACTTAGTTTGCAATCATCTGCAAATTTAGACAGCCAGAGACCCTTGATGTTGGCTTTTACTTCAGAAAAGTAGATGCCAAAAAGGTGTAACCCCAGCACTGAGATTTGCAGGACTCTGCTAGTGGCTGTCCTCTTTGTGGAGGTAGACTTCCCTATCTTAGCCTCTTGGGTCCTATTTGTGAGCCAGTTGACTTTCCAGCAAGTGACATAGGGGTTTATACTTAATTTTATGAGTTTGTCTACAGTGACTGAATAGGGTACTGTGTTGAATGCTTTGGCCAGGTCGAGGTAATCAGTACGCATTATTTTGCCCTAATCAGTTGCTTTGGTGACCTTCTTGAAGAAGTCCACCATGCTGAGTAAGCCTTATCCTTGACAAAAACAAATTGGGCTGGATTCAGTGTCTGAAGATTTTCTGTGTCATAGTTTTCATTTCCATAATAATTCTTTCCATGGCTTTGCATATAAGACTAGTCAGACTTATGGGTCTGTGGTTATCCAGGGCTGTAGATGGGCAGCCTTTGTATAGAGGGATGACAGTTGCAGTCCTTCATTCCTGTGTTATGATTCTAGTGGTCCTGATAGGACATGATTCATGCTGTTAAGGTGGCATCCTTGGATACTATTCAAGGACAATGGATGTAGTGCTTTTATCCTTGTAGAGTGCATTGAGGACCTGTTCCTTGGTGATAATTGGAGGAGTTATGGTTAAGAGTACTTCTTGAGGTATGTCTATGGGAGAGAGGAGTTACAAGTGAGCTAAATTTGTCGGACAGTAGATTTTCTATATCTTCTGGCTCAGTATAGGTGGCTGCATTTACAACTGGTTTGCTGCATTGTTGTGCATAGCTGAAGAATGCTTTGAGATTGGCCTGAGCCAGGAAGGCTATTTTATCTCAAATTTGGCTTTGGTAGACTTTGTTCCCACACTGAGCTGATTGTTTAGATTGATGAGGTAGTTTTTTTGTTGTGCACTGCACTTCCTAATTTTTGCTAAGAATGTATTCTTTTTGTTATACAACTTTAGGGGCTCCACAAGGTTCCATCCTTGGACCTCTACTATTCTCTCTATTCGCTAACCAGCTCAGCATGTCCACACCACACACCTATGTACTACAATACGTAGAACACTCCATTCTAATATGTGCAGCCCCCACACAGCAAGACCTCCATATCATAAGCCAAGATTCCTTTCTATATGTAGAAACACGGCTCACTAACTCCAAGCTCATTCTGAATCCCAGCAAAACTAAGCTCCTTCACTTTAGCCCAACTAGACCCCACTCATCTTCTCAGTCTTTTAATATCTTGTCCAAAAATAAAACTATGATCACTTCAACAACTCACACTAAACTGCTATGAGTCAAAATTGACAACAACTTGAAATCTGATATTCACACAGCCCAAACCAGCAAAAAGGTTCACAAGAAAATGGGTCTCCTGTATAGAAATAAACAATGTCTTACAATAAACACAAAAGCTGCTATAGCTCACACACCCCTCTTATCAACCCTCCTGTATAGCTCCCCAGTATTAATCAATGTCCGCAAAACTAACTTAATCCAACTGGAATCTTGCTATAATAAAATAGCAAGATTTCCCACTGGTGCGTTATATAGGTCACATCACTGCACATCACTTAAATAGCTAAATTGGCTTGAACTTCCTCAGCTTCTACACTTTAATCAACTAACCTTTGCCTACAAAATTCTCCACCAATCTGATAAAACCCCTGCTCTCCAAAATCTTATACAACCATACACCACTCCTCGATCTCTTCAGTCCAGTAACCAACACCTTCTAGATGACACCAAAGCTAACAACTTAGCTGGGCTATCTCTCTTCTCTAACTCTATTCCTAAATTATGGAATAAGCTGGCAGGCTCAATAATCTGCAACAGCTGTATCTCACAATTTAAAAAGCTCCTTATGTTACACCTAGTGGACACCTGGCTATGCTCTTGCAACTCTCTTGGATAGGCCTTCCTTAGTTCCCAGACAAACTACTGCCCTTTAATATAATCTCACAGCAAGTGGTAACTACATCTGTTGGTAAATAACCTTCTTTTTCATTTAAATTGTATTTTTATGATTATGATACATAATGTGAATTCTTCCGTGTAAAGAACTGTAATCTCCAACATTATGTATCTGTTATTTGCCATCAAGGTGGTAGCTTGAAATGTTTACTTACTGCTGATATGTCTGTTACTGGTACTTTTTGAATATTATTAATTGTTTGTTAAATTACAATATGTTTGTAACTGGAGCTTTTCTCCCAGGGCTTCCACTGATAAAGGACCTGTGTCCAGTCGGAATTTCCCAGTAAACAAATGTAAAATAAATAATTAAATAAAAACCTACTGCTGTTGTGATTCCACTGAAGTGGGTTGTTTTTTGAGCTTGTCCCATGCATATTCTGGGCAGGTAAAGCTGTCTCTATGCAGCCATTAACATGATTGTACAGGGTTTCTTTGAACAATTCCACATAGGCAGCAGTGTTCTCATTGTTTGGGGTGGCTTACAAGTTTGCCAAGGTGTCACTTAATAGTAGGAAGTTTGCCTTAGAATAATTCCTAAAAGTTCCAGAGTTAGCTGGACTCCCAGGCTTTATATTTATTTCAAAGGAATGAGCTTTATAGTCTGACCATGATCAGTGAGGACATTTCACTGGGGGGGTTGCAATGTTTTCCCCTGTTTGTGAGGACCAGGTCAGTGATGCTAGTGACCTTACTGGCATCACAGATTAGCTGGTACAGGGTGTTTCTATTTACAAAGTTCATGAATCTCTGGGCCTACATGCTTGGGGTCATGTATGATTCTGGTTTATAGCTGGGTTTTTAAAGTCACTTGTGAATATGGTGTTGCGTTGACTGGGAAGTACCAACAGGAGTAAAAAAAGGAGCTTCTCTAGTATGTTTACGTATGTGATATGGGTTTCCTGTGCCATAGAGGGGAACCTATAGATTGCAAGGATATATTATGGGATTTTGTCTATGGTAATTTGGATGGAGATGGTCAAGCACATCATACCTTTTTACCAACATTGGGATGTTTGTGTTTGATATAAACTGAGACAACTCCACCTTTTGTCTCTTCCTGTGCATATTATGGTACTGCACTGCAGGGATGCTCTCCATGGCTTTAAACCATGTCTCAGTAACTGCAAAGATATCGACATTCTCCTAGCTGAGGACAGCTTGCGAGGAATGGAGTATCCTACTTAGACTCCTGACATTGAGAAATAACACCCTTAGATTTTCTTGGGTTGATTTTGCTATGTCAGTAAGTTTATCAGGCTGGAAATACCTAAAAGGGGAACTATGGGGATGGACAATGATTTAGCTAATATTCAAAAGCCTAGAGGGGACAGATGCAGAACATCCCTAGCAAATCAATGTGATCTGTCAACCATATCCTCCCCAGGCTTACAAATACTGTACCAGACACCAAAAACTAAGCCAGTCATTAAAGTTGTCTTCTCTTCATATCATGATATCATGCTTACCAAGTATACTGTGGATTAGATATGCTTATGTCTGCTTTTGCTCCTGCATAACTCCAGGCTGACCATACTATGCTTTCTATCTCAGTTCTCGATATCTACCTCCTATTAACACCTCCTATCTCCCATTTTTTTATACATCAAGATTGTCAAGTATATTCTTCATTAGCTATGTTTTTGTTTAGCCAAAATTCACTGCTATATACTGTCTCTCTGATATTCCACACATGTCCTATTTGCTGACCTCTTTTTAAGGATTATTAATTTTTGTCATTGAGCCATTTGTTCACATTGTGTTACTTTGAATCTGTTATAAATGTTATATTTTTGTAGTGAAGCTCTGATATTCCACTCATGTCATACTTGACCTGTTTTTGAGGGCTGTTATTTTGTGCCATTGAGCCATTGTTTCACATTGTGTTACTTTGAACTTGTAAATGTTGTATTTTGTAGTGCAGCTTTTCTCCACAGGTCTCTACTAAAAATGGGTTTCTGGCCCAGTCAGACTTTCCCGGTAAACAAATGTAAAATAAAATAAATTAAATAAAAAAATCTTTGGAGAAGGTAGAATGCTGCTCAGTGCTAAGCTCATACAAGCCTGTGACACATAGTATGAGAGCTCCATCATATCTCTCTTCACATAGTCCAGGGAGGTATGTTGCAGGCTGTTTACAATGGCCAGGCTATGACTGAGTCATTCTGATACTTGTGGTTCAACACTATCTGTACATGATCTGCAAAATTCTAGTCCCTGATAGGCATCTGAATATGACTGTCTTTCCTTACTTAGCCTGACGAATGGAACATCTGTGTGTCTCAAAATGAAGTCTCCTATGACTAAAATATTGGGCTGTGTAGTGGTTTACCCTATGAACTTAAAAGTTGAGATGCCATGAGATTTGGCTGCATGTTTCTTGGTGGGTGCTGTTTTGGTAGATTACTTTTGAGGTAGATGAGCTGTACTTGGAAGCCTCTTTTTATCGACAAGTGAAAAAGGTCAGTACAGTTGATCAAAAATCAGTTGATTGAAAAGTACCAGCTTTTTCACCATAAGATCATGGTACAGTGGGGATTGGGGCATACGCCCTTTCCCTGCTGTAGCGTGATCTCAGAGCTGGTGTATATAATTTGCAGGTGTTGAAACATTTATATTAGTTGTTTTCCGATCCATTGTAGATTGATATATGTTGCTTTGATGTTTGGTTGTTGATGTCATTTGGATTGACTATTTGTGCAGATGATGTACGAACAGGCTCCCGTATATACATATATATATATATAGACACACACACACACGCACACACACACACATAGATATATACGCACACATATATACTTACATATATTTATATATTCTTGGATTGGATGTGGGAAGGTGTGACGGGTTTGTGGATAGAGTCAAGTGGATTTCAAGTTTAAACTATGTTTGAACTGTTGGGAAGTGGGAGGGGAGGAGAACGGTGGTTATTAGAACACAAAAAGACAGTCTGTTGGTAGGGCAGAGGTCTAAATAGGATTTAACAACTGTGCTTGTGGCTAGGAAGTCCCTGAAAAAGATGTTTAGAGAGCATAATAACCTCAGTTCTAATAGTAAGAGAAGGTAAAAGAAAAAACAAAGGTGAAGCTAAGTGTATGTGCGTGTGTGTGTGTTTGTGCATGTGTGTGTGTGTGTGTGTGTGTGTGTGTGTGTGTGTGTGTGTGTGTGTGTGTGTGTGTGTGTGTGTGCATGTGTGTGTCTGTGTGCATGTGTGCGTGTGTGTGTGTGTGTCTATGAAAATTTACAAGCTCAGAAAACATAGGGGTAGGGAAAAATCAGATACAGTCGAGACACACACACACACACACACACACACATATATATATATATATATATATATATATATATATATAGTTATAGATATATAGACATACATGTATGGGTTTTGAGCAGATGGTCAATCAACCACATCGGCATCTATGTGATCAACAGCATTTGATTGACTGAAACTGATGGTTGACAGATGTGAGATCAACAATCCCCATGAAGGGGAATATTCCCTTTCCCCTGGGATTGTGCAATCTTGGAGTTAGTATATATAATTATCAGGGGATGTGAGCATTCATAAAATGTGTTGATGATATGTGTTTTGATATAACTACGTTAATACTCTGGTCATTGACTTTGCTGTTATTCATCCAGTTGCCCTACATCCATGTATACTTATCAGTCTATACACATGCACAAGCACACATACACGCAGACACACACACACACACACACACACACACACACACACACACACACACACACACACACACACACATATATATATATATATATATATATATATATATATATATATATATATATATGCACCCATACACACATGCACATATATACATATATCTCCACACTAAAAAATAGTGTATAGGCAGTTGTGTTAAGAAAATTCTTGTCTGAAATTGTGCTCACCACAAAATTATTATGCTCTTTTATCCATTTCTCTTAACAAAGTGAAGGGCTTTCTTAGAGCTCTCTATGCTAATATGTACCAATATGGAGGTTCATACTATTGATCCAACATATCATAATAAGAACAATTCAACTTATCATTAAATTAATCCTAAGAAACGAAATATAAGTAAAAGTGCTGCAATGGAAGTGAAAATAATAATAAAACAAAGTAAAAAATAAAAATTTTTACCTAAACTTCACATGAATAATAAAGTATGCAATTAAACATCTAGTCTAAATGTAATGGGGTCTATACTGCAACATATTGTTGAACAATGTGAGGATATCCATTAGTATAGTATTTGAGCAATAGATTATTGTGTAATGCACTTGGTTATAATATTCATTCTTACCTGGTCACAGGTGAAGTTGCCTGCATGATAAAAATAACAAGATTTGGTGAGGTGAAGTTGCAATAGCATTATTTAACTATTGTAGAAGAATTCCTTAGAGGATGGATCTACAGAAAATAGTGGGTGATACCATTAGATCATAGTTTGTTTTAACTGATAGTCAATGAAAGAAGAGAAGATGATGCGAACGGCAAATGTTCCTTCAGATCAAAATGAGCTATATAACATTGAACTGGATTGAAAACATAAGCAGTTTCTGTTTTAGTTGTGTAATTTTAAGTAATCTTAATACATAAAACTAAAGATAAAAGTGAAATATATACTCAAACATAGACTTGAGCTATTATAGCTGTAAAATATTTGTGTAATTGTGTTTTAGTAAAAGATGCTATGTTCCAGCTTCCTTAACTCAAGAATATTCTCAATCGAGAATGTTCGACTGAGTCCAGTGTTCCAATAAACTTTGTCTAATCTGCCATTTGACATCTTTTTCTTTAGTTTTGCATTCAGATTGCCTTGTAATGGGCTCATAATGAATATCTAAATGATATGAACAACAGACTTCTCATAGTTCCTGCAGACCTGAGCATGTCCAGACAGTGCGTTGTTGAAGTATTTAAGACTAATGTCTGAAAGGTGTTTGGTCATTCTTTTCTTGAGAGGCTTAATTAAGGTTGCCATCTTTCACTGTGGCTAAAACAGGACCAAGACCACATCCCTCGCACCTCCCACAACCCCATCCATCTCCTCCCTTCTCCCGCCTGCTTTCCTCCCATTTAGTGATGTCATTGTCATGTCAGATGAGGATATACACCCTCTTTTTTATATTCCTGATGTCTTCTTTCTGCCAATTTACTATGCTTTTCTGTAAAAATGCATAGTAAATCCACCAATTTAACAAACTCCGATAGCCTGTTTCTTTTTTGGAAACAGATTATTGGAGTTTGTACAGTATTTTCCAGATTACAAGACAATTAGTTTGATTTCCAGTTGGTCTGGAAAAAAAATGGATAGATAGCAATGCTAGGGTTAATTGTTTTTCCAATGTAGAATGCTTTGCATTTTGTACAGCTTGCCCAGTATATCACGATGTTACTACTGCAGTCATATCTGTCAGTGCAGACATATTTCTTTTTTGAGCTTAGACGTATAAAGAAATTAATGTGGCTCATAAATGGATAGCATCTGCAGCATGGGGCATGGTAGTTTTGTAGATGTGGTCATTTCTCTTTCTTTTTACACACTAATATTTATTTCTATAGCTCTGCATTTCTAATACTTCTCAATGAAATCAACGACAAACTTCTCATAGTTCCTGCAGACCTGAGCATGTCCAGACAGTGGGTTGTTGAGGTCTTTAAGCCTAATAATGTTTGAGAGGTGATTGGTCATTCTTTACTTGAAAGGCTGAATGTTTTTCCAATGTAGAATGCTTTGCATTTTATACAACTTGCCTAGTATATCACAAAGTTACTACTGCAGTCATATCTGTCAGTGCAGACATATTTCTTTTTTGAGTTTAGAAGTATAAAGTAATTCATTTGGCTCATAAATGCATGGCATCTGCAGCATGGGGGCATGGTAGCTCTGTAGATGTGGTAATTTATTTTTCTTTTTACACACTAATATTTCTTTCTTTTCGATAAATGAAAGATGGCTGATGGTCCAGAGCCTAATTGATATTTGTTTTTCCCTTACGATGTTCCATTTGTTCTACAATTTTTCTTTTATATTACACATGAATCATTGGAAAACATTTATCATGCTTCCTTTATGTTTATCATTTTTTTCATTGATAGTTGTCTGTATGGCCTGTAACAGTTTCCTTGGGAGGACAGGGGTTAAGCAGGGCTGGATCATTATTTTGTAGTTTTTGGGAGGACAGGGGTTAAGCAGGGCTGGATCATTATTTTGTAGTTTATCTAGTATATCAATACAAAGAGTAACTGTTCCTGTACAACTAGTTCCCCCATCCCCCCTTTTTTGTTGTTATCTGCAAGGGGCTGGTACAACAGAGGTTTACAGCTGGCTAGCTTGGATGCTGTAAAAGTACAAACTAACAGCCAAGGCTGTCTAAGTTTAAACTTGTGAGGCAGTGTTCCTCAATGTGCAGCTATGTGCTATAAGTACTGAGGACATTGCAGAGGTAGTTTTAAAGGGAAAGTTTTAGTTCTAAGTGCCTGCATCAGTACACGATATTGCTAACCACAGCTGCATGATGCCAAGCTTCTTACAAACACAATGCCAGAAAACCAATAACAAACAAATTAGCCCCTGGACAATCACAATAAGCACACAATACGATTTCCTCGGGTATTTTTCAGCAGAGAACGAGACCAGGCTACTCTCGCTTGCCACCCTTCTAACTTTAAATCACTAAAAGAGCTTACAAGGGTAGTGGATAATCAACTTAAATAATAATCTAGGCTGATAGTACAGAAAATAATCAACTTACACAGTTACTCAATCAGCAAACACTTAAAATAGGGAGGAATACAGAATTCAATAGTTTAGATGCAGTGGGAAAAACAACAGCACTCTAAAATGATTTAAAGAGTCCTCTGCTCCTTCTGTCACCAGAAGCAAAAGAGTAGCATTAGTCCCAGGCTGCTTCCTGAGAAGTAATATTCATCCAGATCTTTATGGGTTCAGTAGACTTGTTATTGCCTTCTCTTTATAGATACTCTGGATAGAACCTACAGCAATTGGGCACAACTGAAAGCTAAGCTGCACAAAGGTGCTGAAGATGTTCTGAACAAAACTGCAACTAAATCACCCAGTGAAGTTCTATGCACACTGCGCTATCAGAGGCCAGCAGAGACCAATGTCCTCCAGCTCCTTCTCTCGCCAAGAGCAAGGCAGCAGCATTAATCCTAAACTGGCTCCAAAGCAGCAATTGTCAGGCTTTCCAGTGATTGGTAATCTCTAGAAAATAATGTCCCTCTGTTCCTTCTCTCAACAGGAGCAAAACGGGAGCAATAAACTTAAGCTGGTTCCCGAGAAGCAGTCTCTAGGCTCAGCAGAGATTGATAACCTAGTCCCAGTTATTACAAATTTTAGAAGTAAGATGTAATAAAGGGATTTAGATGGCACAGCAGCACAGCAGTTAATGTTGTCACCTCATAGCAAGAGGTTATCTGGTTTGATTCACAGCTGGGGTGCCTTCTGTGTGGAGTCTACATATCTTCCCTGTGTCTGTGTGGGTTTCTTCTGGGTACTCCAGTTTCCTCCCACTTTCCAAAGACATGCAGTATGTGGACTGGACATTCTAAATTGGCCATATGTGTTACTGTGAGTGTGACTATATGGTATGGAAGAACAGACACTGCAAGGCTAGCCACTCAGTGGTGTGAACCTTGACTCTAGATGATTGTCACTGTTGAAATGACACCCCAACCCCATGTGCAAAATGGGAAAAAGGAGTTGTGGATGGATAGATAGACGGATGCAATAAAAAGATTAATACTCAGAAATTTGCAGAGTGTACTACCTATTTATTTATTTATTTATTTATTTATTTTACATTTGTTGACTGGGCTAGTCTAGCTAGATATATAACCATTTTCAGTAGAGGCCCGGGGAGAAAAGCTCCACACAGATATACAAAAATATAAAAAGTATAAAAATATTGTTACATGGTAAATACAGGATTAATAAACCAAATAAAACAGGAAGTTTTTACATTTCAGAGATCAGAACACATTAAGAAAAGTAACAGTGAACATGATATTGCTTAAGAAAGCTAAACAGTTATAATAACCAAATAAAACAGGAAGTTTTTACATTTCAGAGATCAGAACACATTAAGAAAAGTAACAGTGAACATAATATTGCTTAAGAAAGCTAAAACAGTTATAATACAGTAAGAGTTATGTACAATAGTTCACAACAGGTTCAAGGATATAAGCAATAAACTGATTAGCATTTAAATAGTACAGTCATAATACAAGATTAAGTATTTAAATGTTTGGAACTTTGGTTAGAAGAGGAAGAAACAGGGGTGAAGATGGTTGTTAGTCAGGGTTACTATAAGGGCATAGCCAGTGCATTTGGAGGTGTTTTTTGAGTTTTTGTTTAAAGAGTGGCAAGGATGTAATTAGTGTTAGTTCATTGGGTAACAGGTTCCATTTTTTTCCTGCTGTATTAGTAAACAGAGAGTCACCAGCTGTATTATTAGACTTTGCTAGGCTAGCAAGGAGTTTGTTAGAACAACGTAAGGAGTTCAGATTATTATATGGGATTAAGAGTTTTGAGAGTATAGGGGTATTACTGGGTTGGTAAAATATTTTGTGGGCCATTGTGAGTTGGGGGATTATCAGATGGTTTTGGAATTCCAGCCAGTCTAGTTGCCTAAGATTAGAACAGTGGTGAGTTCTGAAGGGATTGCCAGTAGCGAATCTGGCAATATTATTGTAGGAAGTTGCTAATTTGTTGAGGTTAGTTTTCTTGAGGTTGGTAAATATAGGTGAGGCATACAGAAGGGTTGAGATAAGATGGGAGTGAGCGATCTTGGCTCTGGCTGTTGTGGTTAAAAATGGTTTTATTCTATATAATGATCCTATTTTTCTGTTGACGATTTTAATGGTGTTGTTTATTTGGTGATCAAATGTGAGATTATTGTCAATGGTTATTCCTAATAGTTTGGTGGTAAAGTCAGGGTAAATGACAGTGCCATTATTTGAAGAGACTGAGTAGTCTAAGGGGGTGGACCTAGTAGTGGGTGTAAAGAGAAGGAGTTTTGTTTTTTTGGCATTAAGAAGGAGGCAACATTTGGTAAACCATGTTTCTACGGTGTTGAAAACATTTTGAGTAAGAGAATGTAGTTCAGTTGAAGAGGTTGCTGAGCATATTAGTGTGGAGTCATCTGCATATTGAATACAGGTGGCTTGAGGAATTGCTACATGGAGATCATTAATGAATAAGGAGAAAAGAAGTGGACCAAGAATGGAGCCCTGAGGGACCCCGATAGTGACAGGTAAAAAGGAAGAAATTTGATTTTCCCAGAGAACTGCCTATTGCCTATTGCTGAGGTATGATCTAAACCATTTAATGGCCAGAGAATCAAAGGAGAGAGATTCAAGAATATTGATTAGGAGGGTATGGTTAACCATGTCGAAAGCTTTAGAGAGGTCGATGAAGAGTGCAGATGAGAGTATGTTTTTGTTGTGGTTTCTATTGATGGTATCTGTGAAGGATAGGAGGACAGTAGTGGTACTATGTGATGGCCTAAAGCCACGTTGACAGCTTGCTATTAAGTTATGTATAGAGAGATGATGTAAAAGTTGTTGGTGAATGCATTTCTCCAAAATTTTCACTAAGGGTGATAAGAGAGCAATTGGCCAATAGTTAGAGTACTCATTAGAGTTCCCACCTTTATGTAAGGGGATAATATGGGAGATTTTCCAAATATCTGGGATGGTTCCTTCTTGGATTGTCATATTTATAAGTATAGATATAGGGTAGGCAATTACTTTGGCTGCTTTTTGGAGATATTGGGAAGGAAGTTTGTCAGCGGATGGAGTACATGGCTGAGTTTATGAATAAATTTATAGATGAGAGAAGTAGAGATGGGTTGTAGTTTGAAGTTAGAGTAAGAGTGTGGTAAGTTGATGGGAAGGTTGGAGTTTTCAGAGATAAGTTGCCTAGCTAGAGATTGTATAGTCTCAGTGAAGAAAGAGTTAAAGGTATTGGCAGTTTGATGGGGAGTGTTTGGATCTGCATCAAGTGGGGTGGGTGTTCGTGAGTTACCTGGGGAAAGGAGCTTATTTATGCAAGACCAGAACTTTTGAGGATTATTTTGATGAGTTTGTTGAAGTTTACAGTAGTAGTTTTTTTTGTCTGTAAGTATTGCCTTTTTTGTACTATTTCTAAGCTGCCTAAAATGGAGATGATCAGAGCTATTTCTGTTAGATCTCCATTTGGCCCAGACTTTGTTCCTATGTAGAATTTCATTTCTAGTTTAATTCGAGAGCCATGGGGCTGGGTTGGACTTCATTCTGATGGAATGTGTAGGAGCATGCCGATCAAGAATAGATAAGAAAGTAGTGTTAAAATACTTTACAGCCTCTTCAAGTGAAAGGGATTTTAAAGGATTCCAGTTGCATGCTCTGAGCTCAGTTTGAAATAATTCTGCGTTAAAGTGTTTGGTGGAGCATGCTATCCTAAAGGTGGGGGAGTTTGGAAAGTCTTTCTTTTCTCTTGTGATGTAGGTCAAAGAATGATTACTTACATCATCTGGCAGGGTTCCTACTTTGTAAGTTTGTTTTACTTTGTTTATGAGTATCCAGTCTAAGGTACTCTCTTTTTTATTAGGTTTGTTAATTCTTGTTGTAGAGGTTATGGTTTGGTTAATGCCATGGAGGTTGATATGAAAGGTAGGATTTTCAGCACTAACACTTTTTCAGTCAATGTTAAAGTTGCCTAGTATTATTATTTCTTGAGGGTAAGTAGAAGACACCCAGCTAAGAAAAGCCTCTAATGTAGTTATATTATTGCCAGGTGGTATGTAAATACAGATAATGTATAAAGATTTGTTAGCGTTAATTTGGAGCTTAGTTATGAGGACTTCTGCGTTGATATCCTAGGTTGCATAAGATGGTAGGGTAGAGATGTGAAGTCCATTTTTAAATAGAATTGCTACTCCACCACCTTTACGTTTTGTTCGGTCTAGTCTTACTATGTTATATCCTTGGGGAATAATTTCATTGTCTTTTCTTTCTGGTTTTAACCAAGTCTAAGTGAGGCAGAGGATATCAAAGGAGTGAATAGCTAGGAGGGCATGAAGGTGAGGTACTTTATTATTAATGCTTTGGATATTCAGATGCCATATTAGGAGAGAATTATTGAGTTTAGAGTGAGTTGTTTGGATAGTAGGGCTGGTAGGGCCAGGGTTGGGGTGGATGTCGCCATCTATTAAGGAGGGGTTATTTGGTTTTGTTGCAGGATTGTTTCTAAGGTAAGTTTGAATTTTCAATTTTTTGTCTGAGGGTAGGTTATGTTTAATGTGGGAGAGTCTGTGGTATTTAGGTAGTAGGTATCCAGGAGTGGAAGTTATGTTATAATGTCTATGTAGGGATATGTGTGTATATATTGTAGTTTGTTTGTGGGAATGGTTAAGCTGGAAATAGTGCAGTTTTTCAAAGGAGGTAAGAAGGTAGGCTGAGAAGAGGGTAGTTAAGAGTATACTTGTAAGTGTTAAATTGGTTAGATTAGGGAGAGGCATCTTTGAATAAATAATAAAATAAGAACTTGAGTGAAGGGATAAAAAGATGGAGTAAGATGTGGAAGAGAGGAAGATAAGAGGATACAAGAAGAGAAAAGAGAGGGCACAAAGATATACAAATTAAAAGTAGGAGGATATGGTAGAGGTACTCTAATGAGTGGCTTAATTGTGAGTGAGTGTTAGAGGGTAGGGGTGTGGCTAAAGTATGTGGGGTGGGGTGAAATATGGGAGTGATTGGAAGAGAGAGAGGGTGTGGTTAGGGAAGTATAAGTGTAGGACCCCTGGGGGTGGGTGGGAATTGGGGGTAGGGCAGGGGCGCTGAGTGAGCCCGTAGGGCGAACGGAGCGGGTTTCTGCTGAGAGAGGCTGAGAGGCAATCAGTTATGGAGAGGGACTGTGTTCTACAGGCATAGGAAAGGTAAGAGACATAAGCTGTTACTATGTAACAGAGAAAAAAGGAGAACAAAGGTATAGCTGTGCTGGGGGGATAGTTATGTAAGATAGCTGTACAACAGAGAGAGAGATTTTTGTAGAGAGTGCCAAAAGGCAGGAAAGGAAGTTTATACAGAGGGATAATAAGAGGGGCCAGTAGCAAAAAAAAAATAGGTGATAGCAAAGGTGTCTATTTAGTAAAAAACTTCCAGACTTACCTGGATAATTCCTATTGTGAAGGAAACATGGGGTGGGGGGTAAGTGCATAAATAGAGAGTACAAGCACTGATATCCGAGTCTAGCTGGTCTACAGAGCTTGTTGGTTTCTACAACCAGTGAGAGATGGTATTCCAAAGCCTAAGATATGCTTCCCCCTAGTGGATAACGTAGGGAAAACACAAATTCCACTAGGATAGTAGGTGAAAGGGAGATAAGTTAAAAAAAAGATGGTAAGAGGGGTAGGTCCACGGGTGTGCAGGCCCTTACAAAATAGAATAAAATTTAATGCAGTCCCTAGTAATTCCAAGTTATCTCACTCACAAGGTTAAAGTTAAATCAATACATATACTGTAGGATAACACCTACACTGTGAGGCTGAATGTAGAGGGTCCAGGTAGATCCTGAGGGGCTTCTAGGATTGAGTTTCCCTACTATTCAGTAGGATATCATTAGCCTTACAGGGTTTCAACTAGAGGGACCGGCTATGTCTCCACACAGGACTTAGAAGCTGAAAAAAGAAATATTAAATAAATGTTGGCTAACTAGGTTAAGTTCTATGCAGGAGTGGAATGAAAAAGTGTAGAGGAGGAGTGCTAGTCAGAAGTTGAGTGTAGTGTAAGGATGCAGTGAGGTATTAGCACAGAGTGTAGCATACAGTAAGGTAATTAAAACAAGTATTCAACTTATATAATCAAATACATTACTTTTGTATGGCTCAGAAAAACAATGCATGTATATCTACTACAGAAGACAATGTGTAATTGCAAACTATAAAACAGCATTCACTAATGAGGCTAAAGACTAACTAATTAGTTTGACCAATTAAAGAAAGAGAAATAATCCAAGTCATAGCACAGTAATACAACCCATATAGTCATATCATGAAAGAATGTCCATTATAGTAATCCATATTACCAACAGCACAAATAGCCCAAATACAAAGACTGTAATAGTCAAAATAGTTAACCATAAGAGTGGGATAAGACTGGTTAACACCTCCACAGTAGTAAAAAAAAAAACGTTGAAAATTGTTGAAGCTTATCAGCTAGCAGAGGAAACACAGTAGGGGGGCTGAGGGCTAGGGTAAAAGTAACAATGGTCGTTACGCTCCACGTGTAGTTTCACGGAATTTAAACTATGTCTCTGGTACTACAGAGAGGGAGGAGAGTACCCCGATTGCTTCCGCTTGTAGCCCTCAGTATAGAAAATAATTAAAAATCATTAAAATAAGTAAAAGTCGTTCCACTAATATAGCGATAGCATAAGATACCTACAGCATGGAAGAAACACCATGCGGAGATCCCACCAAACCCAAAATAGCAGTAGCCCCAGGGAATAACAATACTAAACCAAACACGCCAAACCTAAGGTAGCAGTAGCACCCAGTATAAGACCAAGAGCCTGACTGGCTAGCTTTAGAAGCGGAGAATAACAATAATGCTAATATCTACCAGTTAGCTAGCAAAAACACTTAATTAAGCACCTCAAATGTCTTTATACATGGCAACAGAGACATCAAAATCTTGAGAAAGCACTCATAAATAAGCATTAATTTAAGAGCGACAATGTTGTTTGTCAATAATGCTACGTAATTTAGAAAAAAAGTACGAAATTGCAACACTTAATTAAGCACCTCAAATGTCTTTTAAACATGGCAACAGAGACATCAAAATCCTGTGAAAACGCTCATAAATAAGCGTTAATTTAAGCGTACATGGAGCGACAATGTTGTTTGTCAATTCTGCTACGCAGTTTAGAAAGAAAGTACAAAATTGCAGCACAATTTACGAGCAGATTCTAGTACAATACATGGAGCGACAATGTTGTTTGTCAATTCTGCTATGTAATTTAGAAAGAAAGTACCAAATTGCAGCACAACGTACGAGCAGATTCTAGTACAATAGACACAGATAAAGTGCCTTTACGGCGCACACACTGCCCGGAGAGCAAAGGGCTGTTGGAACTTAAATATACATTTAATTTAAGCATGCAAGTAATAATTGATGTAATGGCTTGAAAGCATATAAAATGTACTGATTACAACCCATTACTATAAAGAACAAAGTCAAATGGTTATTCCTACACAAAGTCAAATACAGTCGACACAAAAAGAAACCACTTACGGACCACACACCACCCGGAGAGCTAGATGCTTTTGGCTGGAGCAGAGGGATTTTAAAAATGGCGCCTAAAGACGTAACCTATATTTATAGGTTTAGCTAGGTAGATGGTGATGGGAGGAAGTGGGCGGCCTTGGAGGTTACTGGGCAGAGTGAGGGGGGGGGCGGGTATCTAGACAGAGTGAAGGGGGAGGGGGAAAAAAAGGTTGCTAGGAGGGAAAGGTGAGATCCCAGCAGGTAGAGAGAGTGGTCAGAGCAAGGAGTGATATGGGCCCTGAGAGAGGCTGAGAGGCAATCAGTTATGGAGAGGGACTGTGTTCTACAGGCATAGGAAAGGTAAGAGACATAAGCTGTTACTAAGTAGTAGAGAAAAAAGGAGAACAAAGGTATAGCTGTGCTGGGGGGATAGTTATGTAAGATAGTTGTACAACAGAGAGAGAGATTTTTATAGAGAGTGCCAAAAGGCAGGAAAGGAAGTTTATACAGAGTGATAATAGGAGGGGCCAGTAGCAAAAAAAAAAAGAGGTGATAGTCAAAGGTGTCTATTTAGTAAAAAACTTCCAGACTTACCTGGGATAATTCCTATTGTGAAGGAAACATGGGGTGGGGGGGTAAGTGCATAAATAGAGAGTACAAGCACTGATATCTGAGTCTAGCTGGTCTACAGAGCTCGTTGATTTCTACAACCAGTGAGAGATGGTATTCCAAAGCCTAAGATATGCTGCCCCCTAGTGGATAATGTAGGGAAAACACAAATTCCACTAGGATAGTAGGTGAAAGGGAGATAAGTTAAAAAAGAGATGGTAGGAGGGGTAGGTCCAAGGGTATGCAGGCACTTACAAAATAGAATAAAATTTAATGCAGTCCCTAGTAATTCCAAGTTATCTCACTCACAAGGTTAAAGTTAAATCAATACATATACTGTAGGATAACACCTACCCTGTGAGGCTGAATGTAGAGGGTCCAGGTAGATCCTGAGGGGCTTCTAGGATTGAGTTTCCCTACTATTCAGCAGGATATCATTAGCCTTACAGGGTTTCAACTAGAGGGACCGGCTATGTCTCCACACAGGACTTAGAAGACTGTGAGGCTGAATGTAGAGGGTCCAGGTAGATCCTGAGGGGCTTCTAGGATTGAGTTTCCCTACTATTCAGTAGGATATCATTAGCCTTACAGGGTTTCAACTAGAGGGACCGGCTATGTCTCCACACAGGACATAGAAGGGACCACACACCACCTGGAGAGCAGAAGATAACTTAAGCTTTGAGAGTCTAGGGGAGCTTCCCAGTTGATCTCTCACTTCCCGGTAGAATTAGTTGATGAGGTGAGACTGGGAGGAGCATCCAAAGTTAAATTTATAGTGGGGGTGGGCATCTCAAAAGCCAACACATTTAAAAGCACAATAGGGATGGAGCAGGTGGGTGGTAAAAATCAAATGCAGTCAGACAAGAGACAACAGCAGTAGTCACAGAGACTTTAGATAAATAATAACACAGCTAGATGCTTGCAGCTAAATAAGATATCCTGTTTCTCAACTTGTCACACTAATTAACTAGACTGGAATCCTTTTCAATCAGAGAATGGAAAAGAAATTATTTTCTAACTGACTCTAGAAGAAGAAAGAAGAAATATTTTGAAATAAACAAACTGTAGTATCGCAGCAAAAACAAATAAATAAATAAAATAATATGTATCCAAACCTTAAATGAATAAATCCAATCCAAAATCAAATGCAGTCAAACAACAGCAGTCTTCACACAGCACTCTAGCTAACTAAGCACATCTCTAATAATTTCATTACATCATGCACTCAGCTTCAAAAGAAGTAATCATTTGGTTTTTGCTATCTGCCATTTATCCATATATCATATCATCCATTAATTACATCCCTTTTTGCTCTTTCCAGAATAGCACACATTGCTCAGGATATAACTCCACTGACTAATACATAAGTGGAGAAGAAGCTCCCTACTGTTGCTTGCAAAGTCTATTTCACCATATATGAAATTTTGCTACACAAGTTTCTCGGTTTGAAACCATTACTGACAGTTACTCAGAGGCTAGTCTCTTTCTCATTAACTTCCATATTCTTCATAGAGGTATATATTTGCCATGTGGGTTACCGTTCCTTAACTGCCAAATTAAAATTCTCAGTTTACTAAGATTGAACTTCATTCTCTATTTTCCTACCATGTCCTTCAATATCTGTACTCCTTCCTCTTCTCTGACGCTGCTCATTAATATTGAGTCAGTTACTTAATACTTAGATGCTACTCTAATATTGAGTCAGTTACTTAAAACTTAGATGCTACACTAATATTGAGTCAGTTACTTAATGGATCATGATTGTTCTTTTAATGAAAGTAGCATTGTGGTCAGTAATATCAATGCATAAATAGCATAGTCTAGTTTATTCAAAACTGTAATTGTGGAAACTATTTTCTAAATATGTGCTATTTTTGATGAAAGGAATGTGAGATTCAGTGCGAGAGGATGAAGAGTGGCTTAATCTGCTGAAGGATTTAGGCAGGCAGGACAGTATGTAAGTTTGTTACTTGCACGGGTGAATGGTGTGTTACTGCATATTCTGTACTGTATTGATGTGCAAGTTGTTTTTTCTATTTGGCCTATTGCCCTTTCATCACAGTTGTGTATCGATAAAGATATTTAAGTAAAGGTATCTGGACCTGAACCTTCATGGGATCACTTTCTTTATTCTACTTATATTGCTTCATGCCAGCTAGTTCCAGTTTTGTTTGCATTCATTGATTGTACCTTTTGTCTTTTATTGTTTAACATTTTGTGATTTTGCTGTTTTTGTTTGATTTTAAATCAATCCAATATGTTTTGTATCATTACAACACATGCGTATTCTCCTTATATCAGCTTAAGTTATTTAAACCACTTAATATAAAAATTAGAAGCTGCTAACAATGGCACAAGTCCTTAATCAGGCAAAATAAATCTGACCAGGAATGTGCACACTATATATCAGTTATGCCATATCTGATGTGACATGGGAAAAAGAACAGTCCACCCCTGCGAATGATAGTAGGTGCAATGGTACCTATCCTTGCTGTAAGTACATCCTGGAAGCATACAGGTGTCAGCACTGCATTTACCACTTCTTAAAAAACAGACTGCTACAGCAGTTCTTGAAATATATAATACGGTATGCCCATACATATTTCAGCCTGCAACTGAGACCAACAGATTTCCATTCACAAAGGGCTTTGATATTATGGCAGGGCTACTGGGCAGACCTCCAGTCACAAAGAGATTCCATGGTGTGGCACAGCAACCAGGCATCATAGGTACCAGTGACGCAACACATATCACCATCTTATCACCTGGTATAAGCATTGCACATTCATTATTAGGCATGGGTACCACTCTATGTGGTGTACAAGCACACTGACAGAAATGGCTCTGTTCCAAAAGCTGATGATCAAAATCTGACTTGTGGCTTGACCCAAAATAATGTTTATTGATAAAATTTAATAGAATATAATAAACTCAGATTCATATATCTTTACGAAAGGAATACTCCATTTTCCACCAATGGTATGAACTTCTGGGGAAAGACTAATTGTGTAGGTGTGGGAGTGAAGGCCTCCTCAACAGTGGCAGTTCAGGACACTTAACTTTTTCTTTAAAATAAAAAGCAAAGTTTCTCCTTCTTATGTCAACATATGTAAGTCATGGTGCTAACTGTCATGGTTATTTTCTCACCATTTCTGAACTCAGTATTTAACTATGGATTGTGAAACTGGCCAGATATGTGATACCTGTGCCATGTATCCTGGAAGCAGCCATGAAGTACAAATCTAGCATTCCTGGTACTGTACCATATCCTTGTGTCTAGAAAGATACTTTATGGGTGCATTGTTTCTGATGCAGGATATCCCCATAATTCATAGCTATTAAGAGCAGTGTGAGGGTTGGCCAATTACTATCTGAGAAGAGGCAATCAGAGAGTTCACCAGAACATCTGGAGGGTCACTGAGCATCTGTTCACACACCTAAATATGTATTTCTAGTCTGAGTGAATATGGTAGGTCAGTTCTATACACTTCTTGCAAAGTGTGCCATATCCTTGTGCCATGATCTATGGTCCACAGTTTAACTATGCTAACAATGACACAAGTCCTTAATCCGGTAACCTACAAGTGATCCATATACATGTGAAGTGAACTTAGATGGGTTGGAAAGAATAATTCGTGACACCCCCCAAACACATGCACACCTGACAGATTTACAGCAGACTCACCCACTAATTGCTTAACATAAGTACAGGTGTTATTTCAAGGTGCAAGCATGGCTATATGTGACTTGCAATGTATAAGATACAGCAGAAAAAAAATCAAGTTGCCTGGTTTTAAATGCATCTAAGCAAAACATTTGAACTATTAATGCATCAGCCATCAAGCCAAGTGTTAGATGTCATTTAGAATTCTGTGAATCATAGAAGAATACACAAAAGTATGAAATATTCACATTGTCATAGTGTAAGATCCTCAAAAGGACACAACACAGTAGCAGTAATGGTGTGGATGATACTTAAAAGTGCTGACCAGACTCCATCCCCACGAGCACGGCTATGGTTAAGTCAATGAGACGTATCGAGCTATTTTGAGGAAGATGCCATATCCCTACCAATGGCAATCTGCAAGATGTGTGGACATGGTGAATCAATAGCTTGCATACTCTTGACTCACTCTAGTGAAGGAGTGAACCTGATGGAGAGGATGGCACTATGTGCTGGACCTTGCAATGCTGATGTATGGATAGTCTACAGGGTTCAGGACTGTAGACTCTGTAGTGTCATCAAAGATATATGCTGCTACACCTGCTATCAGATGATGTCTGAGAGTTCACAAACATTATTGTCAAACAAGCATGGTGTGCTTCCCTTATGCTGTCTAGCTACTCTGTGAAGCCTAATGTAAAGACATAAGACACAAGTCTCATTGCTCATATCCCCATAGATGTAATGCAATATCATAATCAGACTGAGATGAGCATTCCACAGGGCTATTGTCAGATAGACCTGTGAAGTGGCAACTCCCCCCAAAGTTGCACAGACTTTGCTGTAGCACTGTCTGTGCCAAAATTCACAGCAGAAGGAGCACTAGTTTCCAAGCCACAAGGCCCTGGGGGTGGGGCTATAAAAAGGTGCAACACACAATTGTGACAGTGCAATCATATCAAAATACAACAGTGTTCCAATTGGCAAAAGGTGAGAATTCACAGATCATGATCCCAGACCAGCATCATTGGTGTGCTACTCAATATGACATGTAATATGGCATCTGTAACAGACGTTCACATCTGCCACTAGATTTGTTTGCATTAGTCTCATGAAACCCAGGGTTTGATCATTGCATTTTATTTCTGTAGCACCGCTCTGCATTTGTTGATGTCTTTCAGTGACATCTTCAGCACCTCCATTCTTATGTGTATATCTTTTCAGTATGATAGCATGCAGAAATGCAGTGGTCACCACAGAATAATAAAACTCACTGGAGTGTCATCAGCTCTAAATGATGAAAATATACCAAATCTACATGCCGCAGAATCTGATTCATAAACGGTTGTTCTTCTTTTGATGCTGTATATGGATGTGGCATCAAAAATAGCAGCCATACTAGATGAATACACCCATGTAAAGGAAATAAAATAATATCACAGAAAAAAGTCCCACTCACCAAGCTAAACAAGGACAAGGTTACTGTCAGCTGCCTGTCAGGTGCCAGGATCCGCCACATAACCCACACACTCAGGTCACTCCACAACAAGTACAAATATGACTCTGTCATTGTCCATGTTGGTGTGAACGACCTGAGACGTACCTCCCTGGACTACATGAAAAGAGACATGGAAGAGCTCTCCGATCTTGTAGCCCAGGCAGGTATGACCCTAGCCCTGAGTAACATTCTGCCATCACCCAGAATGATGCCGCAGTACAAGGGCAAAATGATTGACTTCAACAATTGGCTAAGCTTCTGGTGCCATTCTAAAGGGATCCAGTATCTGTCTGCCTGGGATGACATGGTCGACAGACCATGATGCTTTGCCAGAGATGGCCTGCACCTGTCACCCCTGGGAATCCGGATACTGGCTAAGGTTCTTGCCACCCCTATAGTGCCTTTTTTAGGCAAGGGTCAAATGACAAATTCACCACAATAACAGGAACAGGCAAGCAAAAACTGAGGGTGATGCTACTCAATGTTAGAAGTCTAAATCTTAAAATGCACTCACTTGAGGCACTCCTTAAAATGGAGAACATCAATATCTGTGAAGTGACTGAGACCTGGTTCAAGGCTCCAGAGATCACCCCTGCACTACCAGGCTATAACTCATACCACACTTTGCGGCCAAGTAACCTGGACCGGAACACCAAAGGCGGAGGTGTGTCCATATTCATTAAGGATATCCACACCTCCAGGCTAGTTTCTCAGCATAATGCAGCCGAGGTTATCCAAGTGCAACTAACTCTGGGAAAAACTGCAATCCAAATTGTAGCTTGCTACAGATCACCCACCATGTCCCAGGATTCCCACTCCTCTTTTCTTGATGTACTGGAAAATATTAGGGTTCAACCAAACACCCTAATAATGGGTGATTTCAACTATCCCACCATTAACTAGGAAAACTACTCATGTACCAACTCCTTTGCTCAACGCTTTCTGGAATTCATAAACTCCAATGCCCTGGATCAACTTATCCACACCCTCACCAGGGGCAACAATATCCTAGATATAGTCATTACCAATATGAGTGACCGGTGTTCCACACCTGAAGTCAACACCTCATTGGTCCGATCCGACCAAAAGCTAATTACCCTAGATATCCACATCTGAATCAGATCCTGCCTCCACCCCCCATTAAGGAAACCATGGTAAAAAATTTCTCCAAAGCCAACTTCATATTTCTTAAGACAGAAGTGGTGAACTTCATGACACCCATGCAGATGGACAATACAGTTACGACTACTGAATCCTACACAATTGCACTTTATAAGCACTTACATGAGTGCATGGATCGTGCTATCCCAAACAGAACCAAGATGCTATCCTCCAAAAAAAGGAAGCCAATCTGGTGGTTCCCTGCCATAAACAAACTGTACAACAGAAGGAAGAAACTCTTGCAAAAGAGAGTAAAATCCCATGAGTGGAGGAGCTCCCTGATCAGCCTCAGTAAGAAGCTGTGATCCCTGATAAAATCCACCAAAGCTAGTTATGAAAACAAAATCGCCACTGATTCTAAAGACAACTGCAAAGCATTCTATAGCTATGTCAAGAATCTCAATGGCAACACTCAGATCTGCTCTGAGTTACAGCACAATGGCACTAAATATACAGACCCAACTAATATTGCAACATCCTGGCAGATAGGTTCAGTGCTAACTTTACCTCCCCACCCCCTAAAGAGCCCATCTCTATACCGGAAGAATGCAAAGTTCCTGTAATCATGGCTGCACAGGTAAAAACCACACTCTCCAAAGCCAAGAACACAGCATTCATGGGACCAGACAACATCCCAGGCTGCGTTCTACATGAACTGCAGAACGAACTGGCACCTCACCTAAGTAGCATGTTCAATTATAGCCTCACCTCAGGCTTTGTGCTTGCTGAATGGCGCACAGCAACGGTTATCCCACTCCACAAGGGGGGAGCCACCATGGACCCTGGGAAATACCGCCCCATTAGCTTGATGAGCTTGGTCTGCAAGGCCATGGAACTCATCATCATGGAACTTATAAACAAAGACATTGGTAATCTTCAAACTCTGGATCCCACCCAGTTCGGGTTTGTAAAAGGCAGATCATGTCTTCTAAACCTGATAGACTTCTTTGAAGCAGTCACAAAAGCCGTAGACAAGGGTAAAGTGGTTCACACAGCCTATCTAGATCTTGCCAAGGCTTTCGACACCATGCCCCACTCTGGAATTATAGATAAACTCACTAAACTAGGCATAAATCCCTATGTCACAAGATGGGTTGCCAACTGGCTCAATGACAGAACCCACACTGTGAAAATAGCAGACTCCAAATCCGACTTCAGACCAGTGACAAGTGGAGTACCACAGGGTTCAGTCCTGGGTCCTCTCCTGTTTGGTATCTACTTCTCTGAAGTACAGGCTAACAGAGAAGGTCTTTGGCTAATGAAGGTTGCAGATGACTGCAAACTAGGAGCCATAATCGAAACTCCTAACGATGTGGACATCCTACAAAAGGGCCTCACTGAGACAGATGCCTGGTGTTAAAGCCATGGCCTCAAGCTCAATGCCAAAAAGTGTATTATCACCCCCTTTGGTAAAAACTCTGTACCCATGAACTACAACATAGGCGGTAGTATACTTAACACTGAAAGTGTGATAAGAGACCTTGGGACACAGGTGAACAGTAGTCTCTCCCTTGATAATCATATCACCACAGTAGTCAGGAAATCCTTCTATGAGGCACATCTCATCACAAAAGGTTTCTCATCCAGAAAAAAAGAGGTCATTGTTCCCCTCTACTCATCACTCATTAGACCTATTATAAAGTACAATGCCCCTTTTGGTATGTACCTCACAAGACATCTACAACAACTGGAAAGGCCGCAGAAATACCTCACAAAGAGGATTACCGGCCTCAAACAGATGTTTTATGCAGACCGTCTCAAAAAACTCCAGCTTTACTCCATCGCATATCGCCTACTCAGAGGTGATCTCTGCCTAACATACAAAGCTATGTCAAACCCAGAGCTGTTGGACATGCTCCACTTAAAGAAATCCCAATCCCTCTGAGCTACACGCTCTAGGGACCTAAACTTTGTCACCACAATAAACAGAACATGCCAGAGGGATAGATTCCTGTCCCAGAGACTTCCCATACTCTGGAATAAACTACCTATCTATATCAAACAAAGCTTCTCATTAGCACTCTTCAAGAAAAATCTTGATGATTGGATGGGAAATAGGAAATTCACTCCAGGGATCACCTCTGTGGCTCTGCTTCCAGGGTACCTTTTTGGGCGGGCTTGTATAGGCCCCAGGGCTGATAGCCTAGTACCTACCTATGAACCTATGAACGTATAAAGAAACAGATCCTTTTAGTTAACATAGAATGTACTTGTCATTACCATGAATTATCCTTTTTGGGATGGCCTTGGTACAGCAGCATGTTGTATAACTATGTTTCAGAGGGTCTATTGTGATCATTACTATTTATGAAACCCTGGACCTTGCACCTATAAGTGTAGTCATACATTGTCATAAAGTAGCAGATGACATGGACAATGTGATCGAATGTTAGCATAGACAAACTTGTCTGCCATAGGTCCTAGTGTCAGTGGCACTCAACAACATTGACCTCAGTTATAGGGCTGAAGAATATTTTCTGCTAATCGGGTCTCATGGCAACTGCCCGAAGTAATTGTGTACTTTTCATTTTTCCCTTCACTTGATATAATTTACCCTGTAGCTGCATTTGTATCAGACACAAGTTCAGCTCACCAGACATGCTGGATTTCATTGCTCCCCCACCCCACCAAAAGGGACTAGTTTTTGGTATACATGGTGGGTATGGTAGAGGCACAGGAGTTATCAGTTAAGAAGAGATACTTATCAGGCCATGATCATGTCAAAACCTGTTTGCAAAGAATTCATAACAGAATACTGAGCTCTACTATGTCAGAACTCATAACTAAGAAACCAGAACTCAATAAATATTAATTATGATAAATTCAGAAAAAAATATAAAGTCCCTTTCTGACCAAGTTGTGTGGTCTATATTTGCAGTGCGAGTCTATGATCACCACTGACTGCCCTTATCCAAGATTGGCATAGGTGGCACTCCTGGGTTAAATTTACAGTCTTCCATCCAGATGTCTATGTTATGCTTAAATACGGTCATTGAGGAGCTCTGTTTCATGTGAATCGGGAGTTTGTTCTAGAAGAGTGGCAATCACTGGGAGACATATCTGTCTCTCCAGCATGTCCTGTTAATGCTGCAGGCTAGGTTAATATCCCTACAGTGAGTGAATCTTGCCCCATTTGACTTGCGGATGCACAACATTTCCATTAGGGTAGGGTACAAAACTGCTCTGTAGGCCAGGCACAAGTCGCCTCTCAGAAGCCTATAAGATAGAGAGCACAGTGACAGGGCCTTCAGACTGTCCATGTAGGTCATGTGTTGAAGGCCCTGAATTTTCTTGGTGAGAAACATCTGAAGTCTCTTCAGCTGCTGCAGGTGTCTGGTGAGGTATATACAGAATGGAGCACTGTAGTCTATTAGTGGACTAATGAGGGATGAGTACAAGGGAGTTATAACCTCCTTAAGTCCAGATGTGATACCCTTGCTTATGAGATGTGCAGTGTAGAAGGCCTTCCTTACCACTATGGACACATGGTGATCGAAGTTAAGGTTGTTATCAACCTTTGTTCCAAAATATCTCACCATGGGGTTTGAGGTAAAGGGGGGTACTGTTAATATTGTAATTTGTAGGGACTTCACCTTTGCCAACATATCTGTCCATGGATCTTCCTCTTTTAAGGAAGTTGTCTGTCAAAATGTTTTTGAAAGGGGTTTTGTATAAGAGGCCTCTATGAAAACTGGTGGCCACTCCTTGGGATCTTAATTTTGTGTTAGAAAAACTGCCAATTGCTCCATTTGAACCAGATAATCTGGCTGACTTGAGGTTCTTAATTTATTCCCACCAGTACAGCTCTTTTGCGTATGTACTGTTAACTCCCAGTGGGGGTGTCTTGAGCCTTTAAAAAATAAAGTTATCACCTTACATTTCAAACAAATATTCATATCTCTGGAGCCATACATGTTACTCGAAAACTGTAAATGACAGACTATATAGAATAAATTAATCTTTACATTAGTGGCATTTGTTCAGTTCAGTGCTTTAAACTGGATTTCATAAGCTAAAATAGAGAAAATGAATATTAATTTAGTAATGTTGTATAAACATATTAAGATATCTGATGACTGTGAATCTATGTGGCCAAAACAAAAACAAAAATCATCAAGAACACCCACGGAGTGCCACTCGCCAGATGGAGTAACCAAAAACAAGCCTCAAAAAGTCCACTACCAAAACTACTTTAAAAATATGAGCCAGCAGTTCTGATGAAGTCCATGTAATAAGGATGAAAGCGCTCAAGTGTCTGATTTTGGAAGAAAGTGTGCTTTTACTTTCTGCACTCTGCCTCATTGATTTGTGTTCATCCCTGAAAAAGGATATTTTATCATGAAGTCAGCTCATGTTTTTGCAGTGCTTTTGGTAGTGGCCTTTTTGAGGCTTGTTTTTGGTTACTCCATCTGGCAAGTGGCACTGCGTGGGTGTTCTTGAGTGTATTATGATATCTCTGTAACCATTCAAGCAAGACACATACTGCCAGTAGGATATTCTTCATGCAGCTGTGAGCTTTAACATGAGGCTACGCAGTTCTGTCTTTGTTACCCAAATAGTTTCATAGTTTAGTTTCATAGTATAGTACTAGGCTATCTGCCCTGGGGCATTTGTAAGCCTAGCCATAGTGATGTGGCTTTTGCCACCCCATGAAATGGTACAAAAATGTACAGAATAAATCTAGAATACTGTGCCTCTGTCTAGTAGTGACACAGTGAAGGTCCCCTTATATAATAGAATTAGTTTACTGTGCCCCTGTCTAGCAGTGACACAGATGTGACCCCTGGGGTAAACTTACGATCTCCCATCCACTAATCAAGATTTCTCTTGAAGAGAGTCAGTGAGGGGCTCTGCCTAATACAAACTGGGATCCTGTTCCAAAGCATGGGAAGCCTCTGGGTTATGAATCTATCCCTCCAGCATGTCCTATTCATACTTGTGCCGAGGTTGAAGTCTTTAGCTCTCGTGGTCCTGATGGATTTGGATTTTTTTGAGGTGGAGCATGTCCATCAGATCCTGATTGGACATGGCCTTGTACGTCAGGCAGAGATCACCTCTGAGCAGGCGGTATGCTACTGAATAGAGCTGAAGTTTCTTTAGTCTGGCAGAATAAGACATATGTTGGAGACCCTTGATCCTTTTGGTGAGGTACTTTTGTGGTCTCTCCAGCTGTTGCAAGTGCCGGTTGAGGTACATACCAAATGGGGCATTGTACTCAATCATGGGTCTGATGAGGGAGGAATATAGGAGTACAATGACATCCTTGGATCTGGATGTGAAACCCTTCATGATGAGGTGTGCAAGGTAGAATGTTTTTCTAACCACTTTGGCAACATGGGTGTCAAATGAGAGGTCACTTTCTACTTGGGTCCCTAGGTCTCTGATTACTTTTTCCGTACTCAGTGGGTTGCTGTCTATGTGATAATTTGTGGGTACTTTGTTTTTTCCAAAAGGGATGACTATACATTTTTTGGCATTTAGTTTAAGGCCGTGACTATGGTACCAGTTGTCCGTTTCAGTGAGGCCTGTTTAAATATTTAGAGGCCTGCTTAAATATTTAGAGTAATATGAAAATTATTACAATACAAATAAAAATGTATACAAATAATATTCAATATCTCTTTAGCTGTATTAGACAGAGGTCAAATATGAAGAACATAGGATAGTTGTGTAAGTTAAACTTACCATGACAGCAGATATTCGAATGATCACTGCTGCAGTAGTCACTCCTTCCATCCCCCTTGTTTTATGGTGTGCTTTTTATTCCATGGTGTGGACATTCATTTATTTAATTATTTATTTTTTGTTATTCCTAGCCTTGCCTTTCAGGGTTCAGCCTCCCTCTCCATACTGGCTGGAAGGCTCTGAAGGGCTTGGCACCCAAACTTGCCTTTTAGTCAGCTCAGTTCAACAGTTTGAATACATGGTAGGTGCCCTGAAGCTTTGGAAGCTGGTCAGCTGTTATCTCCTTGGCAGGATATAACCCATATAGCTAAGGCTACTGGAGCACTGACCATTCTAATATTTACAGTTATGGTAAGCTTACTTACACAACTGTACTTTCTGCAGGGAATGGGGCTGTGCCACTCTGTCTCTTCTTTGCCCATCCAATGTGGTGGCTCAGACGCCATATATACACTACCCCCATGGTCGCACAGTCTTGGATAAATGGGATAGTTGTTAAACAATTCACATTTTCCATTTATCCTGAATGCTCTGACCTGGAGATATCATTCATTTCAGTAAATGTCATTTACCAGACCTGATACAATGTAATGCCAACCAGAACCAGGGCTAGCATATCTGATACCCTGTGCAGTTCTCAGACTTAAAAGGTCTTCTCAAAGATGAAGACTGTTGGAGTGGCAAATAAACTGTCTGCATTAGAAATTAGGGAAGGAGAGGGCTTTGATAGCCATTAAGTCACTAAAGAAATGTACAACTAGTTGTCCCAAGGATTTCCAGTGATTATAGGGTAGCTGAGGTCAGATAATTGTTAATTTTATTCAATGCAGTTATGGGGAGGAGGTTTCACAAACCTGATTATAGGCAAGTCTGCTGATTAATGTGAATATGAAAATATATGCCAGTGGCCTGAGAAGCCAACCAGAAAAGATAACTATGATTTGGTTATGTGCAGGTAGGTTGGTGAAGAGACACATGTCAATAGACCACTGGTGCTTCTCACATTTTATTTAGAAAAGGAAACTGCATGTGACAAATGAACAAGTGTTGCTTTGTTTAATGTTAAAAAGAAACAAAAAAAAAAAAAAAAACCCAATCAAATTGGAAACTGGAGTTTGTTGTTAAACATTATACTGTAGATCAGGATGAAAGAAAGGCATGTGGAAAGTGGGTCAAAAGTTTAAAAACTTCAGATTTTACTGACATTAGGAAATGGGGTAATGATGATGGTGGCAGAGGAAAAGCAGCAGTATTCTGTCTCCAGTATTATTTATTTTAGTGACAGAGTTTAGTTCATCAGGAGTGGGATAGTTGTGCTGTGTTTAGGGAGGAGAGTGTCACATACTATTAACAAATTTTGTGGATGACTGGATGTTGCTATTGTCAGAGGTAAGAGCATCATTTTCAGAATAACTAGATATTTCTAGATGGATCAGAGGACATTGTGTTTGTACTTTATCAAATAAATTAGTGGCAATTATGATAGAGGAATAGACGTGTTTGAATTTAGAGCTTCTAGAAGAGGAATGAGGCAAAATCCATAGGTTTGAAAGCAGGATATAACCCATATAGCTAAGGCTACTGTAGCACTGATCTTTCGAATATTTACTGTTATGGTCAGTTTACTTACACAACTGTACTTTCTGCAGGGAATGGGGGTGAAAGCACACCAGTTACTGAGGGAAGACTGGACAACAAAATGGAAAGGAATAATGAGGAAGGTTGGACTACAGCTTGATAAAAGGGGGAGCAAAGGTAGGTTCATTCCTGGGGCAAACAGAGTTGGTGTAAATGACAGTGTTATCCCAGGACAATATATAGCATGACAAATCCTTATAGCTCCAAATGTGAAAAATATTATGTTACTAGAAATGTGAACGTTCTTAAGGAGTAGTGAAGTGTGACTAAGACCATGATAGGGGCACAGTTGTATTTAGGAGTACGGAAAAATATGCAGGAGTTGGATATAGAAAGACAAATTATCGGGAAGCCATGGTTTAGCTATTGATCAAAATGGGATCTAGGAAATACATGAATTTTGCTCAAAGGGAGATTTCATGGATTTTGAGGAGGCATAATAGAAGTCTGTGATGCAAGCTGGGATGTTGGAGTTTTGGCTGTTAAAGGACAAGTAGACAACAAGACACAGTGGAATGGGGCAAGGAAAATGAAGCAAAAGGTGGTATGGAAGGGTTGTACTGGAAATCATTTGATGGTAGAAGGACAATGCTAGTAATAAAATTTTTAAGAAGTCTGGGGCCTAAAGGTACGAGGAAGCATTGTATTCTGTGGTATAATACCCAAAAACATATTATAGTGAAGGTAAGTTATTTTTATATTCTGCAATTCTGAATTCTTAGAGATGTGTGTCAGAGACTCTAACTGTAGCCTGAGATGGAATATTACATTCTTTTCCTGTTCTTGCAATGGGCAGCAAAGCAGTTGTCATATGTTTCCTGTTTTTCTAGAGGCAAATTTATAGCTGTGATACTAAATCAAACTAAGATTCATAGGTTTATAGGTAAGTAGTAGGTTAGCTGCCCTTCTGGGCCACTTTAAGCCTATCTAACTTAATTTTTTGTGTTCAAAATAAATAACCTATCCCATTTGGTTATAGATTAGCCTTACCCATCCTGTGGTTAATAATTATATATTATAAGATAACTAGGATCATACCACAGATAATTTGTGGGGACCCATACATGAGATAAAGCATTTAGAAGCTGCCTGTCTATTAATAGTACAGAGGACAGTCCTGGGGTAAATTTTCTGCTTCACCATACATAGATCTAAGTTGCACAGGGATAAACTTTGTTTTATGTTGATGGGGAGTCTGTTCCACAGCAGTGGTATCCTCTAAGAAATATACCTGCCCCTCCAAACCACTCTATTGATGATGCAGAAGAGGTTTAAATCCCTAGACCTAGTATCTCTGATGCCATTTGATTTGCTGATGTGCAGTAAACCCATCAGTAATGGGCTAGAGAATGCTTTGCATGTCAGACACAGGTCATCTCTTAGCAGTCTGTAGGATACCGAGTATAGTGACAGAGCTTTGAGTCAATCCATGAAAGATATGTTGTTTAGGTTTTGTATCCTTGTGTTTGTGCATGTGTTCCATTTGTTGCATGTATCTGGACAGACAAATGCCAAATGGGGCATTACATTCAATAACCGAAGTGATTCACTCACTAAAGGAGTGAATAGTTCATAGGTTCATAGGTTAGTACTAGGCTAACTGCCCTTATGGGCCATTTTAAGCCTAGCCAATTACCCCATGTCAGAATCAAACCCTGAACCTTGTGTTTCTAAGGTAAGCACCTTAACCATTATGCCAACCTCCCACCCCTTGTCCCATGTGGACTACTTTGAGATAATAGTAAAAAAACAACATAAGAATGTCATGGGGCCCATGTCATAACTTATCCTAACAAATTTTCTTAAGTACAAACATTTACTGTAAGATGTCAAACAGAGTTCAAGAGGTAACCTGATGCAGATTTCCTTAGTTACTAAAAGAACAGTGATACACTCACAAAAATGTGCTTTTCACATGAATAACATGAGTAGTTGTAGGATTCTGATTTGTTAAAATGTTAACATACCACATGCACCTCATTCTACACCTATTGTCTTTTAAGGTATAAAAGGGTTTTCTTTGCAATATTTCTTTAGGATCATGTTAGAAAAGTTGTGATCCCTCTCCAGAGTTGTGATTTGGAATAAATATTATAGTTTTATTCCCAGATATTCTGTCTGTTTACCTTAGCATTATTTCTTAACTTAACTGTGGTGAGGAGGGAGTTGCTTAGTAGAAGAAGTGGATTAACTGCAGAGAACAAGAAGATTTGGGTGAATCATGGGAACTGTGTAGAATTAAAAAAGCAGTTGAAACAGTTTATGATGTACAGATGAGACTGTTGCATCAATAGTGCTTAATACTTTACACTGCTGCATCACTGGTGCTTAGCACCTGCTAACTGTTGAATCAGTGGTACCCAACATCTGCTTACTGCTGCAGCTGTGGTGCATAACACCTGTTCAGTACTGCATCAGTGGTGCTTACCACTTACTCACTGCAGTATCACTGGTGCATACAACACCTTCTCTCTGTTGCAACAGTTTTGCTTAATACCTGCTCAGTAATGCATAATTGGTGCTTACCACTTCCTCACTTCTGCATCACTAGTGCTTACAACATCAGCTCACAGCTGCTTCAGTGATATTTAACACTTATTCATTGCTGCAGGAATGGTATTTAACACATTCTAACTGCTGCATCAGTGGAGCTTAACACCTACTTCTGGTGCAAAACTAGTACTTAACACCTTCTCACTTTTGCATCAGTGGTACTTAACATCTGTTCTGTGCGGCATCAATAGTCCATAGCACCTGCTTAGTACTGCATCGGTGGAACATATCTGTTCACTGCTGCAACAGTGGTGCTTAGCATCCACTCAGAGCATCTTCAGCAGTATGTAGCACTAGCTCACAGCTGCATCAGTGGCACTTAACTTTAACTCTTGCCCAGTACTGCATCAGCAGTGCTTACCACTTAGTCAGTGCTGCATCACTTGTACTTAACATTGTTTTTCTGCTACATCAGTGGCACTCAACACCTTCTCACTGCTGCAGCAGTGGAATGCAGCACCTATGCACTGCTGCATCAATGGTATTAAACATCTGCTCAGTATTGTATCAGTGGTGCTTGCCAATTACACAGTATGGCATCATTAGTGCTTAACACTAGCTCACTGCTGCATCAGTGGTACTTAACACTCAGTGGTATATAGCATCTGCTGACTGATGCCTCAGTAGTACTTAACACCTGCTCAGTACTGCATCAGTGATGCTTACCACTTACTCACAGCTGCATCATTGATGTTTATGTTCCACAATGCATCAATGGTACTCACCAGTTACTCAGAAGTGCTGTCCTAGTGGTGCGTAACACCTACGCAGTGCTACATCAGTGGTGCTTACTACCACATCAGAGTGTTGCATCAGTACTATTTTACACCTCTTCAGTGTTGCAATAATATAGCCCAACACCTGCTCAGTGCCACATCTGTTTTGCTTAACATCTACTTATTGCTACATCAGTGGTGCTTAGCATGTCCTCACACATCAGTGTTGCTTAACATTTGTACAATGCTACATCAGTGGTGCTTATCACATGCTCAGTGTTGCATCAGTGGTGCTTATCAACTACTCACTGTTGCATCAATGGTACTTAACATTTACTAAATGATCAATCAATTTAGTTTAACACCTACTCACTGCTGTATCAGTGGTACTTAGCACCTGCTCACTGCTACACATTAGTGATTAACTCCCACTCAGTGCTGCGTAAGTGGTGCTAAAAACTAGCTTGGTGTTGCATCAGTGATGCTTTACCTCTTCTCAACGCTGCACCAGTTGTACTTAGCTGCTTTACAGTGCAGTAATGGTGCTAACACCTACTTGCTGTTGCATTGGTGGTGCTTAATACATTTTCATTACTGTTTCAATGGTGTTTAGCATCTGCTCATTGCTGTATCAGAGGAACTAAATACTTCCTCAGTGCTATATCTGTAGTGCTTAGTATTTGTGCAGTGTTGCATTAGTGGTGATTAATACCTGGTAAGTATTACATCAATAGCTCCTCATCAGTTGAAAAAAAAACATTGTAACTGGTTGAGAATGCAAAGCATTGGGAGCATGGGAAATATGAAACTGAGGATCTGAATATACTTCAGTCATGTTCTGAAGTGCATGATATGTGGAGGGAAAAGGGAAGCTTAGCATAGCACAGGATATTACAAACCGGTTGGATGCACCACTGTCTCTATTTATTTCTGCATTAAAACGTGCATCAGTTCGAAACTGGTTTGTAGATATTTTTTTCTTACAGCACTGGTTTATTAGTAATTCACTTCAAAAATAAAGCATAGGATTTCCATTCCATTCTAATTTCCTTGTTTTAATAAGAGATTTCTCTAGTTCAAGAAATAAATACTTAATGCACACTTCATTAACATTAAGTATATTACTTATTTTTTTTACTATTTGCTAGCTAATAATCAAGCCACCCCTATTGATCATGAACCAACTCATTTCCCTAAACAAGGTAATCCCAGCATGGAGCTAAGTGCTGAGTAGACAGGCCATCATCCAGGCACTTAGGGAAGTGGTTTGTGTGCTCTTTGGCATTCTGGCAATGAGAGCATTTTTGTACAGGCCTAACCCTGCTCCTGTTAGCTGATGTGGGGACAACCGTCAGTGAAGGCGTACCTACACCCTTCCCAAACATCTACATTTTTTCATCCATGCACTAAAGAGAACTACAATAACTAATTTAGATTGCTATGTCAATGTCCTCAGTACTGGTCTTTTTTAGTGCCATACCTGCCCTTGCTTGCATTGAGGCAATTGATCAGAATCACTTCTCACTCTTCCCCAGTTTTGACAAGCTGGTATCAACACTGATGGATTATATTAAGGGTGAATTGAGAGACTACTCAGGGTCTACTGCTCCAGGAGGCCCATTCCCAGAGAAGGAAATATATATCTTTCTTATATTTAAAAAAAAAGAGAAAATTTGAAATATGTCACAGCTTGTGATATCATGTATGGAAGGTTGGTGCATGGGCTAATCATTTCCCTACTTCCCTTTAGCATAACTTAGATTTTGCAGGCTTTCTGTTTATATGGAATCTCATGAATTATGGAATGTTATCTAGAAGGTGAAGAAATCCCATTAACTCTTAAAACAATGATAAAAGGAACTAGGAAAGGTTATAGTGCAGAAAAGCAGCAGTGGCAGAAGTGTGAGGAAAGATTTTTTCATTTTTTTAACTAGTCCTGGTAGGCAACCAGATATGAGCTGTAGGGATTGGCAAAAAGATCCTAAAGTACATATTAAAATAGTTGGGGTCCTTTATTTATTTACAAAAATAGCTATTACTTATAACATAGTTACATATTTATAAATATTTGCAAATTTACAAATATATATATATATATATATATATATATATATACACACACACACACACACACACACACACACACACACACACACACACACACACACACACACACACATCTATTTACATATATTCATCATATTCATAATTTCCTTCATAATCATACTAAATTTTCATTCCTATTAGACCCCCACTCCTTTTTTTTTATAACCGCTATCAGATCTTACTTAATATTGTTGCTAAAATGGATTTACCATTAAACACAGTTCCATGTATTCCTTTATTTCATATAATCCACTTAACATAAAATTATTTTTATCTACTCTTTGAACATATTCTTTACTTCTGTTCTTGCAATATCCATATTTAATCATATCTATTTTTATTTTATTTTATCCACTTATTTTAGATCTTCAAAAAATCTTCTTTACATGGTTTTCCCCACAACTTTTACATTTCAACATGTTCCATAGTTTCTTCTTCTTGACAATGTAACTGTATTTTATCACTTTTCTTTTTATATGGCATGTTTCCTTTTATTGGTAATTTATCTGTTACCGATCTCCATAAAAAACTGACATTCTACTTTTTTATTACACAATTTGCTTTTTATTTTTATAACTTAATAACTTAAAATTTTTCATATGTTGCTTTTACACAATATTGTTTTATCTTTACATTCTTATACCATAGTTTTCTATCTTTTTCTATATCATAAATTTTTATTTTCCACACAAATATTTTTCTTGGTAATATTTTATTTCTTCATTTACAAACTCCCTTTCTCTTTTACTTTTTTTATCATACTCCCAAAATTATCATACTTTTACAATTTTGCTACTAATCTCACATCTTTTTCATTTATCCACTTTTCCACTTTGTACAAATTTAATAAAGAAGCATATAACACTGCGTTAATTAACCCTAAATTTCCTTCCTCTTTATTTGCATATAAAACTCCTCTTTTTACTGTGTTTAATCTAGAACCCCATATAAATGAAAACAATATCTGCAATAATTCATTTTCAAATACTGTTGGCAACATAAACACACTTGCTATATATGCTATTTTCCCATCAATTCTGAATTTACTAAATCAGCCTTTTTCTGAATCATAATTTATATGTGCTCAATAAAAGACACGTTTGTTTTATTTCTTCTATTGTTTTTCCTATTGAATTTTACTTATATCTTTATTTCCAAATGTTATACCTAACACAGAAATTTCAACATTGTAAAATATATGCCCCATCTTTGCTACATTACCTAGACCTTTAGCCTTTCTCTTTATTTAAAGCTACCCTTATAACCCGTAGACACTAATTTGTGCAAATCATTACTTCTTTTATCCAAATTTTGTATTTTGAAATCATTCAGTGTTTAACTATTAGCTTAGAGGGTTGCTCTGTGCCTTATAAGTGTTGATCACAAATCTGTGTATTTATTTCTGCTCAATATCTGAGCTGTTTGGCTGGTTGCTATCTACCTGCAATCAACTGAAGTACAAGGTGAGTTAAGTACACTTTGTTCTGCACAGTACTGCATTTTATTTATTTGTTTATTTATTTGTTTCATTGAATATTGTGGTCTCTCTGTCTCCCTGCAGTTAGCTTGCTAGACGTGAAGCCACCTGGTTTCATTGGGGGTTATTGTTGTTTTGCTTCTTTTATATTCAGTGTTTAACTCTTAGCCTAGAGGGTTTATCTGTGCCTTATCAGTGTTAGTCATATATCTGTGTATTTCTGCTCAATATTTGAGCTGTTTGGCTTGCTGCTATCTACCTGTAATCAACTGAAGTGCAAGACAAGTTAAGTATACTTTGCTCTGCGCAGCACTGCATTTTATTTGTTTAATTGAATATTATGGTCTCTCTATCTCTCTGCAGTTAGTTTCATGCCCTCTCTCCCTGTTCGTGTTGTGGTATTGATTTTGGTGGCTTTAGAATTGCTCACCCCTCCTGTAAATTTGTATTTGAACACTCCTCCTGGGCCCATCTGATTTGCTCACTCAACTGAGTACAGTGACATCATATTTTGATTTCAGACACTCCTACCAGTCCCATCTCTTCAGCTGTGTCCACCGTGCACAGAGAGAGCATTTGGGAAGGATAACCCATGTAGTCTCTTAATCGTGCTCTGTTCCATCCCTCTCCACTAAAAAAAAAAAAAGTTTATACTTTATTTAGTTGTTTTTACTGTAACTGTCTTAGCTTAGTTTGCTGTTCTATGTGCTCTTAAGTATTCAAGTGCTCTTATTCTGCACTTATTATTGCTTGTTAGTAGCCTGGTTAAATTTGTCTGCTATTCTAATCATCTTAGTTTTGGATTTAGCACTTGTGCTTCAGGCCAGTTATTTTACATTTAAGGTTTTTGTGGACAAATCCCCATCAAATTCTGCTCTCCCTAAGTCCATCAAGTATTCAGAGCACTATGTCTGGACAATTCCCATCAGTTTCCCCTGCTAGTCTGGTCAACATGGGCATACTGAGACAGTGTAGCAGCTGCCTCATGTTCACGGACAGCCTCCTTCTCCTAGCACATAATTCTTCTACTTGCAAGAGATGCAGCTACATCAGTAAGCTGGAATCCATGCTCTCTCACACCACAGTCAGTACTCCTGACAAAGAGGACTTTTCCAGTACAAGTACCACACCACCCACATCACAGAGCCACACACCCACCTATGCAGGGATCTTCAACAAAAACTTACCTAAACCACAGAGAGCCCAAAAAAACACTCAAAAACATTCCACACACAATACCAATCACATTGCACAAAGAAGTCAGCATACCAGTGTCTTACAAACACAGCCCAGTAGGCATAACAATAAACCAATGCAGCCTATAAGGCATAACAATAAACCAAACATACTAGTCATTGGTGACTCAATAATGAGACACACTGATGTCCCCCTCACCAGGCTCAACAAGGAGAAGATCACAGTCGACTGTTTATCAGGTGCTACAATTTGCCACATCATGCACACACTTAAGTCTCTCCACAACAGGTACAAATATGACTCTGTCATTGCCGATGTTGATGTGAATGAGTTGAGACATACCTCCCTGGACCATATGAAGAGAGACACGATTGAGCTCTCAGAATATGTGCTCCAGGCAGGTGTGGCCCTAGCCCTGAGCAGCATCCTACCTTCACCAAGAATGATGCCACAATATCAAAAAAATGATTGATTCAACAATTGGCTTAACTTCTGGTGTCATTCCAAGTGGATCCAGTATCTGTCTGTCTGGGATGACATGGTTGACAGGCCTCATTGCTTTGCCAGAGATGGCCTCTACTCATCACCCCTGCGGTTCCGGATCTTAGCCAAGACTCTTGCTTCCCCCATTGTGTGTTTTTTAGGCTATGTCCCAAACACAAATCTTCCAACATGAAAGATCTGTCAAAAAGCAAATTGAAGGTCATGCTGCTCACTGCTAGGAACCTTAATCTGAAATTGACTTACTTGAGGCTCTCCTCACACTGGAAGATGACAATGTCTGTGTAGCCATGGAAACTTGGTTCAGGGCTGCAGAGAGCACCCCTGCCTTATCAGGCTATCCCTCATTTCACACTTTCTGACCCCAAAATGAGGTTGGAAAGACTAAGGGTGGTGGAGTCCCTATCTTCATTAAAGATAAGCACACCTCCAGACTGGTTTACCAACATGATGCACTGGAATTACTCCAGATGCAACTGACAGTTGGCAAGACACCCATCCAAGTTATAGCCAGCTATATACCCACACCATGTCTCAGGACATCCACTCCTCCTTCATGGACCTACTTGACTCCATTGAAGTATCCCCCAACACCCTGATCCTTGGTGACTTCAACTGCCTCACCATAGACTGAGTGAACTATTCCTGCACTAATGCACTCACCCAATTCCTTAAATTAATCAACTCTAACACACTAAACTAGCTGGTCTCATCCCCCACAAGGAGAGATAACATACTGGACTTGGTTCTCACCAACATGGGTGACCACTGCACCACTCCCATATTATGTTCTTCCCTGATGAGATCAGATAATCAGTTTGTCTCATTTGAAGCTTCTGTCCCACCCAATCCCTTCCCAGCCATAACCAGGCTAAAAAAACTTATCAAAAGCTGACTATACCCTCTTAACAGAGGGTATCAGCAGCTTCACATCACCCCCCCTCAGAGGATGCAGACAACTATGCTGAACAGTATGCCAGTGCAGTATACAAGCCCCTGTACAACTGCATGCACTCAGCCATACCCAATAGAACTAAAACCTGCTCCTCAAGGAAATACAAACCTGTCTGGTGGGCATCCTCTGTCAACAGGCTTTACAACAAAAGGAAGAAACAGTTGTCCAAAGGTAAAAACGAACAAATTCCAAATCAGAAAATCTCCCTCTTCTGCCTCAAAAAGCAAATTAGATCACTAGTGAAAAACTCCAAAGCTAATTATGAGTTGAAACTAGCTTCCAAATCAAAGGGAAACCACAAGTCCTTCTTCAGTTGCCTTAGGAACCTCCATGGCAAAGCTCAAGTTTGTTCTGAATTAGTACTTAATGGTACCACTTACACTGATCCTGATGGCTAAGCCAACCTACTAGCTTATAGGTTCAGTGCAAACCCTACCACCTCATCACCTCCCAAAGGCCTAGTCATCATCCCCGATACTTGTCCCACACCTCACTTTTCTGTAGATCAAGTGTTAAAGGCCCTATCCAAGGCAAAAAAAACACAGCTTCCATGGGACCGGATAATATCCCAGGCTGTATTCTGCACCATCTCCAGCAAGAACTAGCTTTGCCAATGGCACCCTATTCAACGACAACTTAATTTTAGGCTTCATTCCAGCAGAATGGAGAACCACCAATGTATCCCCCTGCACAAAGGTGGTTCCACTATTGACCCAGAAAACTATCACCCTATTAGCTTGCCAAGACTGATCTGTAAAGCCAAGGAGAGTATTATTATGGATCTCATAAACAAGGACATAGGCAATCTCCAATCACTTGACCCCACCCAATTCAGATATGTTAGGGGCAGATCTTGCCTATTGAACCAAGTTGCCTTCTTTGAGACTGTCTCCAAGGCCCTGGATGAGGGAAAGTCAGTACATACAGCTTACCTTGACCTGACCATGGCCTTTGACACAATCCCCCATTTGGGCATCATTGAAAAGCTAACACAACTTGGTGTTAATCCCTATCTCATCAGATGGGTGGCCAACTGGCTCACATATAGGACCTACAAGGTCAAAAAAAGTGCCACCACCTCCAACAGCAGACCTGTCACTAGTGGTGTTCCCCAGGGATCTGTCCTGGGACCCCTACTCTTTGGCATATACTTCTCAGAGGTCCAGACAAAGACCAAAGGCCTGTGGCTCTTGGTCCTCTGGCTAACCAAGTTGGCAGATGACTGAAAGTTGGGTGCTGTCATTGACTCCCCAGATGAAATTAGCATACTGCAAGAGGGTCTCACAGCTTCAAATAACTGGTGCCAAAGTCATGGCCTTAAGTTAAATGCAAAAAAAATGTATTATCATTCTATTTAGCAAAAACACGGCCCCTACTGATTACCACATCAAAGGCAACTCCCTAAGCACACAACCTGTGGTGAGAGGCATGGGTACTCAGGTTGACAACAATCTCACATTATACCATCATGTGGCAGCAGTGGTCAGAAAAGCCTTTTACTTGGTTTATCTCATAAGTAAAGAGATTGTATCCAGAAAAAAAGGAGGTTATTACCTCTCTGTACTCCTTCCTCATTAGACATATAATTGAGTATAATGCCCCATTTCGTATGTACCTCTCCAAACACCTGCACCAACTGGAAAGGCCACAGAAATACCTCACAAAGAGAATCCATGGCCTCCAACACATGTCTTTTGTAGACAGGCTTAAATCACTATCACTTTACTCGGTAGAATACAGATTGCTCTGAGGTGATCTGTGTCTCGCCTACAAGACAATATCAGACCCTGCTCTATTAGAGATGCCCCATATCCATGTGTCTAACTCCTCATGCATTACCCACTCAATAGGCCTAAATCTAATATGCAGCATCAACAAAACCTGCTGGAGAGACAGGTTTGCCTCCCAGGGGCTGCCCCATCTCTGAAATTGACTTCCCATACATGTCAAGCAGAGTACCTCACTGACCCTCTTCAAGATCAGCCTTGATGAGTGGATGGGAAATCTTAAATTTGCTCCAGGGGTTCCACCTTTGTCCCTCATTGGCAGGGGTGACAGGTGCTGACTGAGGTTTCTTTTTTGGGATACACTCTTGGCTAGGCTTACAAGAGCCCCAGGGCCATTAGCCTAGTAATCTCCTATGATCTTATGATAATAATGTCATCTGCATATGTTGACATAACTGGAATTCTTAACCCTTTAGCTGCTATATTCCCCACCTTCTCCATTTTATAGATTATTTCACATACTATCACATTTATAACTAATGCAAAGGGTATACAACTCATTGGACATCCCCATCTTTCATTATTCTTCATATGTACCTCTTGGCTTAACCAGCCATTTACAAGTATTTTTACTTTATTATTACTATATGCTGATATGCATAATTTCCAAACTTTGTCTCTTATATTCTTTCATTATTACCCATAAAACTTTATGACCAATTCTATCAAATGACTTGTTAAGATCTCCTATTTGATTTTTGCTCCTTCTTTTCTACTCGTAATATCATCCACAATTTCTCTATCATTAACAATTCTTGACAACACTTCTCCTTTATACTATATATATAGATATATATATATATATATATATATATATATATATATATATATATATATCTTTATATATATATATATATATATATATATATATATATATATATATATATATATATATATATATATATGTATGTGTGTGTGTATATATGTATATATATATATATATATATATATATATATATATTTATATGTATGTGTGTGTGTGCGTGTGTGTGTGTATATATATATATATATATATATATATATATATATATATATATATATATATATATATATATATATATATATATATATATATACTAACATAATATTTTCCATATTAGCTTTAAATCTCTTTTGTATTATTTTCATAAAGATCTTACAATAATTATTATTCAATACCATCAGTCTCCAGTTTTTAATTGTCTTCTATCTACTTACTTCCATATGAATTTAAGTATTCCACTACAAAAAACATTAATTTAATCATTCATTCAAAATTTTTAAAAAACATATTTTTGCCAATTCCATACATTTTTATACATTTCATCACACATTCCATCTGGTCCTGCAGCCAAATCTGTATTTACTTGTCCTAATACTTTATTTAGCTCATTTAAAGAAACCTCCTTTTCTAACTCTTTGCTCTCTTTTTCTGTTAACTTTTTTGCTTTCCATGTTTTTTCACTACCTTCTTTTTTCTTTAAACATTTCCTTATGTATTGTACTACAGTATTCATAATCTTTTCCTGAGTTCTTTCTATTTCTCCTTTTACAGTTTTTATTTCTCTTTTTACAATATCATCTTTCTTTACTAATCTGCTTAAGGAACTTCATATTTCTTCACTTTTTCATTGTAAAAATATTTTCCTTATCTAGCAATTCTTATATTTTCCTGATTTCTTTCATATAATTTTTTTCTTGGTCAAACAACTTTATGTCATTATCTTCTAAATCTTCCAATACATCATTATATGTTCTTTTATATTTTTATTTATCTACTTTTCTCACATTGTATTGCCACTGTAAAAAAATTTTTTTATATTTTTCCTTAAATATCATTCACCTTTCATACCATTTTTATAAAATCTTTTCATAGTAATATGATCTTTCCATAACAGTATTACTAAACTTTTCCGTTCATCATGCTGTGCTTTCTTATTTATCCTTTTAATTCATTTGTCTGTTTTTATATGTTTTTGCTTTCCTTTATCTCAATCCATATTGCAAAATGATCAGAAAATCCTGTTTCAATGACATCCCTTTCTCTTATAACTAAATGTTTTATACTATAAAATAATCTGTTTTAGTTCTATGCATATCCCTTTTGTAAGTCCATGAATTTGTCCCAAAGTTTTAACTTGCTAGATTTTATAACATCTAACATTGTTCTTATATTATTTCCTTTCTTTGTATTCTTCCTCTTTAAACCACAGATAAAGTATCCTTTTATTGCAATATTCATATTTATCATTGCATAGTCTATAAAATCTAATAAAATAAGCTTTTTCTTTCTTTAAAAATAGTATAAGCATATGATGTTATAATTGTATATACTTGTTTTCTCCATTTTAAATATACAATGGTTAATTTTCACATTTTTATCAAAGTCACATCTAATATAGTTACTGTTTTTCTACAGAATATGGCTATTTCAGAACATCTCTCATTTCTCAAAATCCAGATCATCTTTCTTCCATATAGTTTTTCTGTTTGTAATCTTTCATCTCTCTCTCTCTCTCACACACACACACACACACACACACACACACACACACACACACACACACACACACACATATGTGAGTGTGTGTGTGTGTGTGTATTCTTTTCATCCATTTCCTTTTTTTCTTTTGTACTTATCCTTTTAAATTTTCTTTTTCTGTCTTTTATACTTTTACCTGCCAATTTATATCTTCTTCATCATTTATTTCAGAACTTTCACCTATGTCCTCTTCATTATTTTTCTCATTTAATTGTTCTTCTATTTCTAATTCTCCTAACATTTCTTCTGTTAATTTTCTTCTCTTTGTTTTTCTTTTTCCTTATTATTTTCATTTTTGCAATTCATCTATAAATTTAAAAATTTGTTACAGGTATAACATTTCAGTTTACACTTTTTTGCATCATGTCTCATTTTCCCACAAATATAATTTTTTTATTACAGTTTCTTATCAAATGTTCTTCTTTTCCACAAAAAATGTTTTGAGTTGTCCCCAGTATTTTAAGACACCCCTACTACCCTCCATATTTATCATGCTTGGTATATTCATATTTGTTCTCTTTCTATTTTTAATTCAATATTACAATCCCATCCACCTCCCCAAAACCTATTTTGTCATAAACATTTGCAGTGCCCAGTACTTAGTTGCATAAAGTTTTCAAATGTCCTTTTAATGTCTCTTATTCCACATCTTTTCAGAAGTGTACATGAATGTTCTTTTTTGTTTCCCCTGTTAAATGGTTTTATCACATATGGATTCCATGTTTTTTGTATTTTCCAGGAAAATGTTTAATTGAAAAACATTCTGTATTATAATGTCACAAATGTCTTTTTGTTAATAAGAACAAATGCTTGTACCTCATATGATTTACACCCAAAAGAGCTATTAAATTGTCCCACACTACATACCTGTCCATCTCTTTGTCTTCTTTGCTTGGAATCCTTACCACATACTTAGATTTTTCATTTTCTTCTGCTTTTACCTTATCTGTATATGTTTTTTCCATCTCAACATTATTCTTCAGAATTGTCTCTACATCCTTCTTTTGTATTTTCTCCATAATGTGCCCCCAGGAAATGTCTTCTTCATTTTCTGTCAAATACTGCACCACCGTTTCTTTACACAAATCATCCCACAATTCTCCCAAGTGGATGGCTGTAATTCGAAATCTATGATTTGCTGACTAATTTCCATCAAACAGATTTGTTTGAGACATCTCCTCAGAATCCTGCACACATTGTCTGGTGTTAATATTTGCTTTCTCCCCCATTTCTCTCACCACTTCATTACCTCCTTCCCTATCCATCTGCCTACCTATGTCTCTTGTCTGCCTCTGCACCTGGAATGGAAACATGAAGAGCTCCTGCAAAATGAGTCCTACTAACAATTAAGAGTAGGTTTATATACCTTATCACGCCCTCTATTCCTCCTATTACCGTTTGTTTTCAGGACTGATACTTTTACCTCTCTTCCGGTTTTTCTCCCTGCCCCCCCACTCCTCCCTCTTCTCCCCTCCTACCCCACTTCCTTACTTAACCTATAAATACACCTGCCCATAGTCGGGCCACCTCTCTCCCTTAGATTCCCCAGGCTGCTGTGCGTACCTGCCTTCGGCGTTCCAAGTTTGTGTAAGTAGCGTGTTTTTCTTTTTTCTACTTTATGGTGTAACACTTCTCAGATATACAGTAACTCGTGTGGCTTTATTACTGTATTTTGTGCCGTTAAAATAATGTTACAGCTGCTGTACTGATTACTGTATTACTAATTGTTTGTCACAAGAATCGCTGCTTATCGCCAGTATAGCTTATGTTGATTAGCGATAAGCCTGTAATCTTTCACTGTTTAAAGTACATATCTTAGATACTATACTAACAGCCTTAGGAAGAAAGACCGCATTGCTTGGCAGGTAATTTGTTAATTTACCTCGGGACAGTTTTCGCGCCTTACCAGCGCCTTAAAGTCAAGCCTATGGATTACATCCTATGGCATCAAACACCCAATTAAAGTGTCTTTTTCAGCCCAATTAGCCTCTGTAGCGCATTGTGTAAGTAGCGTGTTTTTTCAGCTACCCTACACAGGCTTAATTCTTTTTTTTCATCTTTCTCTAGAGTTTAGTGTGTTCCTAAGCAGTAGCCACAACAAGCTTAACCTACTTGCTGCTGTGTACTCCACTTCTCTTCCGAGCACTATCAAAGTCCGTACACATACCCTTTTATGCTCGGATTCCTATGTCCAGAACAGCAAAGAAACTCCTTTAAGGATCTTTGTCATGTTTGCTGGGCTTTATGTAGCTTTTCTATTCTTCCACCATATGTCGAACTATTGGTCCTAATTGTAAAAGATTATAAGGCATCCTGGACCACCTCGCTCCCAAAGCAACTGATTTCATACACTAAAAGCTAGCGGTGCCTACCTAAACTAGAAAAACCCACGGTAGAGTAATGCTCAGTGAAACGGGCTGCAATTAACCTTGAAAAGGGGAACGTAATAACTGCATTTAATAATCCAACAGGAACGCTCACTATTGTGTTGCGATCGTGTGTCGTCTCTGATGTTTGAACCGCTTTCTCACTTATCCTAGAAAAATTGAATGCAGTAACTTTAATTAATCCTCAACAGGTATGTAGACTATTGTGTAGCGCATGGAGTAAAATGCGATAGTTTTAACTGCTACTTGTCCCTCCCTCAATACCCAGCTCCAACTACTTGGCCAAGCAAACACGGTCGCTTAATGAATAATACAATCTCTTTATACAGAGATATGTTAGCGGTACATTATACCCATGATAACAGAAACAGATGTAAAATCCCTTGAAATCAAAGGGCAAAAAATCCAGGCTGAGAATGTTTCAAAAATAACAGCAAAGAATCCACAGATATACGTGCAGGTACCAGTTTATTCACAGAAGACACAAGCGCTTTCACAATAGCTTCTTCAGGTGTAACTTCTCCATGAAAATACACACCTTATATACTCTACCTAATTAATCCAAACAATCAATTAACATACTAAAACATTTTTAAAAAGATATTACACCTAAAGACATGAATAAATAAATGTTACCTAACTGAAATTCATACATTTATAATACTAGTACAATAATTAGTGGACAGTGAATTATAATTGATAGTGAACTATCCATGTATATATATGTATATAATTATAAAAATAAATATGAATATATTCATAAAAATACAAAAATATATACATATATATATATGGTTAAAATACGTACATATGTTTATATAAAATGGTAACAAAATTATAAAATCATAAATACATTTACATTTATATTTAAAATACTTAAAAATATATCAAAATTCATCTATTCAATGGTCTACTATGAAGTATAGGCTTAATAGGAATACATTCATTGAGGCCATGCCCAAAAGTAGACCTGAGCCTCACAATCCATTTCGCTTCAGTATCCTCAGTTCTAACTCTCATGTCACCACCTCTGCCATTCTCATATATAAGAGATAAAACTCTAAACTTGAATACATGGTCATCCCCCATGGCACTAATATGTTTAGCTAAAGCTTTAATTTTTGATTTCTTCCAAGCATGATAAAGATGCTCCCTGATCCTTTCTCTAAGGGTTCTGTCAGTTTTGCCTATATAAAAACAATGGCATGACTGACATTCTGCTAAATAAACCACATGTGAGCTGTCACATGTAGCACCTACCCTAAACTCAGTGGTTTTTCTAGTGTCAGGGTGGTGGAATAATAAACTCATATCTATAGATGAACATTGTGAACAATGACCACAGGGTCGTGTTCCTTTAAACATCACAGGTGGTTTTACATTTTTCACACCACATAACCTCCTATACAAATTCTTCTTATTTTTAAAAGTATATTGTGGTGTGGTACTGATAAGAGAGGATATTGTGGGCTCAGTAATTAAAATTGGCCAATATTTATTAATAACATCAGTATATTGTTTGACATTCCTAGCATAAGTAATACAGACATTTAATTTCGGTTCATTATTCGTAGTATGTCTAGGTCCATTACTTGAAAAGTATGGTTTTGCTTAACTAGATCTCATTTGTCTCACCATCTTTTCATTCTTATTAATGCAATTGGTATGATAACCACGTTGTTTCAACTCATTACTGGTATTAAGCATCATGCGGTCATACTCTACTGGATCTACACTTAGCCTAGATGCCCTATAAAACTGATTGCGAGCTACGTTATCAAATACAAAATCCGGATGCATACTTTGTCGATCAAGCAAATTATTTACCCTACATTCCTTCCTGTACATCCTAGTACTTACTTTTCCTGTTTCATCTAAATCTATATATATACATCTAAAAAACTGATTCCTGTATAAGAATAGTCGAAAGTAAATTTCAGAAAATCTGTACTGCTGTTTAAATACTCAACAAAAAGTTTCAACCCATCAAGGCTACCTTTCCACAAGAAAAAACAATCATCAACAAATCTTCTGAAAAAAGGTATATAAGGTGCATATGTACTATTAAATATATAATCTATCTCCCAGGTTGCCATGACAGCATTAGCATAACTATTTGAGCAGGAGCTGCCCATGGCAACCCCATTCTTTTGCCAAAAAATCTGGTCATTAAAAATAAATATATTATTATAAAGCACTAATGCTATCAGCTTCTGTATAACCACAATCTCACTAGCATTAAGCATACCTACTTTCAACAATAGTTTCTTCACATAATCTATACCAGTGTCATTAGGTATAACAGTAAAAAGAGAAACAACATCTAAAGTAACCAAAATAACCTCTCCTTCTACATACCCAAGATTAGTAAATTCATATAAATCATGTAAAAAATGTTCAGTATCTTTTAGAACATGACACATGGAGTCTATAACTGGTCTCATTTTATTCTCAATGTATATGGAAATAGCTTCAGTAGACCATCCCCTGCCTGATACTATAGGCCTCATGGGTGGTCTAATGCTATCCTTATGTAGTTTAGGAAGGCCTTGTATAATAGGTATTACAGGTTTACAAACTAAAAAATAGTGAAACAATTCATCAGTTATAAGGCACTCAAACTGCATTCTCTTGATTTCAGTAATTATATGTTGAATCATTTGATCTGCAATTGCTTTAGTAATGGGTTGATAAAAACTAATATCATTAAGCATATCATACATAAATAAATCATAGTCCACTTTATCTAAAACAACAATCTGCCCACCTTTGTCAGCCGGTCTAATTACCAGGCTGGAGTCATTCTCTAGTTGATTTAAAGTGTGCATTTCATTTTTACTAAAATTATAATTCTTATTATAACAAATATTATTATCAAAAACATTATAAAAATCATTAATGCATAGTTGTTCAAAAGCACTAACTATTGAGTTCATTTTAGGTATGAAAGTGCTTAGTCTCTTAAAAAGAAAATCATACTTATCATGTGTATTTAAAAACATTAACTTCAGGTTCAAATTCCTGATAAAAAACTTCAAGTCAAATATGGCATCTGTTATAGTCATATCTGAAGTAGGCATAAATGACAAACCTTTAGTTAAAACATTCAGTTCAGTGTCAGTAAGCAAACGCTTTGATAAATTAATTATTAAAGTCTTACTTTCTGAAAAGCCTTCTTTATAGTGTAAACATTGTTGGTTTCTTCTTCGTGCTTCCTCTTGTTCCTTGTATTGCTCCTTCCACGTATCTGATTTTGTCTCCTCTGGCCATCTACTCTTCCGACAGAGTTGTCCCTTACTGGTAATGGAAAATTTAGTGCATACTCATTACACTGTAAACGACCATTACCAAGTTCATTAGATTTTATAGATTCAGTAGTATCATCACCCCTATGGACTTGTGCTGTTACTGTTACTTTCCTCCTAGCTCCTTGCGTAGATACATCGGAATTAGTAGAAGCAGTCGATACAGTAATTCCTCCTTCAGTAACAGTACATGCTTTATCAGCCTGAACCAAAGGACTGTCTGCAAAAGTCTCACTGCGACGAGCGCTACTCACCATTTGCGCATACGAGTTCACTTCCGATATTCTCTGGGCTGAAACAGTCGTTTGCTCCACACCTATTGGTTCTCAAGGCCACATGAATATGTGGCCCAATGTGAAGTCTGTACGATCTCTCTGCAACTTCTTCAGCTTAATTTGAAACAGCTTACGCTTGTATGAATCAACATTGTTTAAAGTATCTTGCAAGCATTTTGAGAATGTTTCACTATACGTATTGTCAAGGTATAGATATTTATTTTTAATATCTTCCAATAGTTTATTCTCACGTCTTATAGCTGCTGCAACCAACAGTTTGATATAACTGAATCTAGTGGCAATGTTCAACTTTTGCCACTCAGTCAGAAGGAATGCATCGCAATCATTTTCGGCTGGCATTTTTAGTACTCTTAACCCTCGGGGTATAAGTTTTTGCTCTAAACATACTTCAAGATGAAATTTTTCATATTGTACTCTTGCTAATTTGGAGAGCAACCTCTCCAAGTCAAGTAAATCAGTCCTTAATGATAGAAAGTCTATAGTAGTATCTGTTTCTTCATTGCATTCAAAATCAGCATTCAACAAAGGGTTGTTCACATCTCTAGTTCTAGATATAAATGTATCAACACTACCTTGAGACATGCCTCGATTTTCAGGATTAAAGTCCAGCTCAATTTGTATAGCATCCTCAGCCATAATGGAATAAGTGGTGGGCTCACAAAATAGAAAAACAATCAGCAAAAACAGAGCCCAAAATGCAGCAATATAACAGAAACAGATGTAAAATCCCTTGAAATCAAAGGGCAAAAAATCCAGGCTGAGAATGTTTCCAAAATAACAGCAAAGAATCCACAGATATACGTGCAGGTACCAGTTTATTCACAGAAGACACAAGCGCTTTCACAATAGCTTCTTCAGGTGTAACTTCTCCATGAAAATACACACCTTATATACTCTACCTAACTAATCCAAACAATCAATTAACGTACTAAAACATTTTTAAAAAGATATTACACCTAAAGACATGAATAAATAAATGTTACCTAACTGAAATGCATACATTTATAATACTAGTACAATAATTAGTGGACAGTGAATTATAATTGATAGTGAACTATCCATGTATATATATGTATATAATTATAAAAATAAATATGAATATATTCATAAAAATACAAAAATATATACATATATATATATATATATGGTTAAAATACGTACATATGTTTATATAAAATGGTAACAAAATTATAAAATCATAAATACATTTACATTTACATTTAAAATACTTAAAAATATATCAAAATTCATCTATTCAATGGTCTACTACGAAGTACAGGCTTAATAGGAATGCATTCATTGAGGCCATGCCCAAAAGTAGACCTGAGCCTCACAATCCATTTCGCTTCAGTAACCTCAGTTCTAACTCTCATGTCACCACCTCTGCCATTCTCATATATAAGAGATAAAACTCTAAACTTGAATACATGGTCATCTCCCATGGCACTAATATGTTTAGCTAAAGCATTAATTTTTGATTTCTTCCTAGCATGATAAAGATGCTCCCTGATCCTTTCTCTAAGGGTTCTGTCAGTTTTGCCTATATAAAAACAATGGCATGACTGACATTCTGCTAAATAAACCACATGTGAGCTGTCACATGTAGCACCTACCCTAAACTCAGTGGTTTTTCTAGTGTCAGGGTGGTGGAATAATAAACTCATATCTATAGATGAACATTGTGAACAATGACCACAGGGTCGTGTTCCTTTAAACATCTCAGGTCGTTTTACATTTTTCACACCACATAACCTCCTATACAAATTCTTCTTATTTTTAAAAGTATACTGTGGTGTGGTACTGATAAGAGAGGATATTGTGGGCTCAGTAATTAAAATTGGCCAATATTTATTAATAACATCAGTATATTGTTTGACATTCCTAGCATAAGTAATACAGACATTTAATTTTGGTTCATTATTCGTAGTATGTCTAGGTCCATTACTTGAAAAGTATGGTTTTGCTTAACTAGATCTCATTTGTCTCACCATCTTTTCATTCTTATTAATGCAATTGGTATGATAACCACGTTGTTTCAACTCATTACTAGTATTAAGCATCATGCGGTCATACTCTACTGGATCTACACTTAGCCTAGATGCCCTATAAAACTGATTCCAAGCTACGTTATCAAATACAAAATCCGGATGCATACTTTGTCGATCAAGCAAATTATTTACCCTACATTCCTTCCTGTACATCCTAGTACTTACTTTTCCTGTTTTATCTAAATCTATATATACATCTAAAAAACTGATTCCTGTATAAGAATAGTCGAAAGTAAATTTCAGAAAATCTGTACTGCTGTTTAAATACTCAACAAAAAGTTTCAACCCATCAAGGCTACCTTTCCACAAGAAAAAACAATCATCAACAAATCTTCTGAAAAAAGGTATATAAGGTGCATATGTACTATTAAATATATAATCTATCTCCCAGGTTGCCATGACAGCATTAGCATAACTATTTGAGCAGGAGCTGCCCATGGCAACCCCATTCTTTTGCCAAAAAATCTGGTCATTAAAAATAAATATATTATTATAAAGCACTAATGCTATCAGCTTCTGTATAACCACAATCTCACTAGCATTAAGCATACCTACTTTCAACAATAGTTTCTTCACATAATCTATACCAGTGTCATTAGGTATAACAGTAAAAAGAGAAACAACATCTAAAGTAACCAAAATAACCTCTCCTTCTACATACCCATGATTAGTAAATTGATATAAATCATGGCTCAGGTCTACTTTTGGCATGGCCTCAATGAATGCATTCCTATTAAGCCTGTACTTCGTAGTAGACCATTGAATAGATGAATTTTGATATATTTTTAAGTATTTTAGATATAAATGTAAATGTATTTATGATTTTATAATTTTGTTACCATTTTATATAAACATATGTACGTATTTTAACCCTATATACATGTATATATTTTTGTATTTTTATGAATATATTCATATTTATTTTTATAATTATATACACATATATATACATGGATAGTTCACCATCAATTATAATTCACTGTCCACTAATTATTGTACTAGTATTATAAATGTATGCATTTCAGTTTGGTAACATTTATTTATTCATGTCTTTAGGTATAATATCTTTTTAAAAATGTTTTAGTATGTTAATTGATTGTTTGGATTAATTAGGTAGAGTATATAAGGTGTGTATTTTCATGGAGAAGTTACACCTGAAGAAGCTATTGTGAAAGCGCTTGTGTCTTCTGTGAATAAACTGGTACCTGCACGTATATCTGTGGATTCTTTGCTGTTATTTTGGAAACATTCTCAGCCTGGATTTTTTGCCCTTTGATTTCAAGGGATTTTACATCTGTTTCTGTTATATTGCTGCATTTTGGGCTCTGTTTTTGCTGATTGTTTTTCTATTTTGTGAGCCCACCACTTATTCTATTATGGCTGAGGATGCTATACAAATTGAGCTGGACTTTAATCCTGAAAATCGAGGCATGTCAAAAGGTAGTGTTGATACATTTATATCTAGAATTAGAGATGTGAACAACCCTTTGTTGAATGCTGATTTTGAATGCACCGAAGAAACAGATACTACTACAGACTTTCTATCATTAAGGACTGATTTACTTGACTTGGAGAGGTTGCTCTCCAAATTAGCAAGAGTACAATATGAAAAATTTCATCTTGAAGTATGTTTAGAGCAAAAACTTATACCCCGAGGGTTAAGAGTACTAAAAATGCCAGCCGAAAATGATTGCGATGCATTCCTTCTGACTGAGTGGCAAAAGTTGAACATTGCCACTAGCTTCAGTTATATCAAACTGTTGGTTGCAGCAGCTATAAGACGTGAGAATAAACTATTGGAAGATATTAAAAATAAATATCTATACCTTGACAATACATATAGTGGTGAAACATTCTCAAAATGCTTGCAAGATACTTTAAACAATGTTGATTCATACAAGCGTAAGCTGTTTCAAATTAAGCTGAAGAAGTTGCAGAGAGATCGTACAGACTTCTCATTGGGCCACATATTTATGTGGCCTTGAGAACCAATAGCTGTGGAGCAAACGACTGTTTCAGCCCAGAGAATATCGGAAGTGAACTCGTATGCGCAAATGGCGAGTTTCGCTCGTCGCAGTGAGACTTTTGCAGACAGTCCTTTGGTTCATGCTGATAAAGCATGTACTGTTACTGAAGGAGGAATTACTGTATCGACTGCTTCTACTAATTCCGATGTACCTACGCAAGGAACTAGGAGGAAAGTAACAGTAACAGCACAAGTCCATAGGGGTGATGATACTACTGAATCTATAAAATCTAATGAACTTGGTAATGGTCGTTTACAGTGTAATGAGTATGCACTAAATTTTCCGTTACCAGTAAGGGACAACTCTGTCGGAAGAGTAGATGGCCAGAGGAGACAAAATCAGATACGTGGAAGGAGCAATACAAGGAACAAGAGGAAGCACGAAGAAGAAACCAACAATGTTTACACTATAAAGAAGGCTTTTCAGAAAGTAAGACTTTAATAATTAATTTATCGAAGCGTTTGCTTACTGACACTGAACTGAATGTTTTAACTAAAGGTTTGTCATTTATACCTACTTCAGATATGACTATAACAGATGCCATATTTGACTTGAAGTTTTTTATCAGGAATTTGAACCTGAAGTTAATGTTTTTAAATACACATGATAAGTATGATTTTGTTTTTAAGAGACCAAGCACTTTCATACCTAAAATGAACTCAATAGTTAGTGCTTTTGAACAACTATGCATTAATGATTTTTATAACGTTTTTGATAATAATATTTGTTATAATAAGAATTATAATTTTAGTAAAAATGAAATGCACACTTTAAATGAATTAGAGAATGACTCCAGCCTGGTAATTCGACCGGCTGACAAAGGTGGGCAGATTGTTGTTTTTAGATAAAGTGGACTATGATTTATTAATGTATGATATGCTTAATGATATTAGTTTTTATCAACCCATTACTAAAGCAATTGCAGATCAAATGATTCAACATATAATTACTGAAATCAAGAGAATGCAGTTTGAGTGCCTTATCACTGATGAATTGTTTCACTATTTTTTAGTTTGTAAACCTGTAGTACCTATTATACAAGGCCTTCCTAAACTACATAAGGATAGCATTAGACCACCCATGAGGCCTACAGTATCAGGCAGGGGATGGTCTACTGAAGCTATTTCCATATACGTTGAGAAGAAACTGAGACCAGTTATAGACTCCATGTGTCATGTTCTAAAAGATACTGAACATTTTTACATGATTTATATGAATTTACTATTCATGGGTATGTAGAAGGAGAGGTTATTTTGGTTACTTTAGATGTTGTTTCTCTTTTTACTGTTATACCTAATGACACTGGTATAGATTATGTGAAGAAACTATTGTTGAAAGTAGGTATGCTTAATGCTAGTGAGATTGTGGTTATACAGAAGCTGATAGCATTAGTGCTTTATAATAATATATTTATTTTTAATGACCAGATTTTTTGGCAAAAGAATGGGGTTGCCATGGGCAGCTCCTGCTCAAATAGTTATGTTAATGCTGTCATGGCAACCTGGGAGATAGATTATATATTTAATAGTACATATGCACCTTATATACCTTTTTTCAGAAGATTTGTTGATGATTGTTTTTTCTTGTGGAAAGGTAGCCTTGATGGGTTGAAACTTTTTGTTGAGTATTTAAACAGCAGTACAGATTTTCTGAAATTTACTTTCGACTATTCTTATACAGGAATCAGTTTTTTAGATGTATATATAGATTTAGATGAAACAGGAAAAGTAAGTACTAGGATGTACAGGAAGGAATGTAGGGTAAATAATTTGCTTGATCGACAAAGTATGCATCCGGATTTTGTATTTGATAACGTAGCTCGCAATCAGTTTTATAGGGCATCTAGGCTAAGTGTAGATCCAGTAGAGTATGACCGCATGATGCTTTATACCAGTAATGAGTTGAAACAACGTGGTTATCATACCAATTGCATTAATAAGAATGAAAAGATGGTGAGACAAATGAGATCTAGTTAAGCAAAACCATACTTTTCAAGTAATGGACCTAGACATACTGCGAATAATGAACCAAAATTAAATGTCTGTATTACTTATGCTAGGAATGTCAAACTATATACTGATGTTATTAATAAATATTGGCCAATTTTAATTACTGAGCCCACAATATCCTCTCTTATCAGTACCACACCACAGTATACTTTTAAAAATAAGAAGAATTTGTATAGGAGGTTATGTGGTGTGAAAAATGTAAAACCACCTGAGATGTTTAAAGGAACACGACCCTGTGGTCATTGTTCACAATGTTCATCTATAGATATGAGTTTATTATTCCACCACCCTGACACTAGAAAAGCCACTGAGTTTAGGGTAGGTGCTACATGTGACAGCTCACATGTGGTTTATTTAGCAGAATGTCAGTCATGCCATTGTTTTTATATAGGCAAAACTGACAGAACCCTTAGAGAAAGGATCAAGGAGCATCTTTATCATGCTAGGAAGAAATCAAAAATTAATGCTTTAGCTAAACATATTAGTGCCATGGGAGATGACCATGTATTCAAGTTTAGAGTTTTATCTCTTATATATGAGAATGGCAGAGGTGGTGACATGAGAGTTAGAACTGAGGATACTGAAGCGAAATGGATTGTGAGGCTCAGGACTACTTTTGGCATGGCCTCAATGAATGCATTTCTATTAAGCCTGTACTTCATAGTAGCCCATTGAATAGATGAATTTTGATATATTTTTAAGTATTTTAAATATAAATGTAAATGTATTTATAATTTTATAATTTTGTTACCATTTTATATAAACATATGTACGTATTTTAACCATATATATATATGTATATATTTTTGTATTTTTATGAATATATTCATATTTATTTTTATAATTATATACATATATATACATGGATAGTTCACTATCAATTATAATTCACTGTCCACTAATTATTGTACTAGTATTATAAATGTATGCATTTCAGTTAGGTAACATTTATTTATTCATGTCTTTAGGTGTAATATCTTTTTAAAAATGTTTTAGTATGTTAATTGATTGTTTGGATTAATTAGGTAGAGTATATAAGGTGTGTATTTTCATGGAGAAGTTACACCTGAAGAAGCTATTGTGAAAGCGCTTGTGTCTTCTGTGAATAATCTGGTACCTGCACATATATCTGTGGATTCTTTACTGTTATTTTGGAAACATTCTCAGCCTGGATTTTTTGCCCTTTGATTTCAAGGGATTTTACATCTGTTTCTGTTATATTGCTGCATTTTGGGCTCTGTTTTTGCTGATTATACCCATGATGTTTTTTTAACCTCCTCTGCTCCGCTGATCTTACATCCAGTGTTTTAGTTTAAGTAGAGCTTTATCACAGGTCGGTCTGCTTTATTTTAAATGCTTAAGTTAGTAGTCCATGATTACTTATTTTACCTCTACTGCTTAATTGTTTGTATATCTAATGTTTCTATTCTATTGAGGTTTACCATTGATTTGCTCTGTATGCTATAAAGTGCTTAGTTTAAACTGGTTAGTTAGCTCATAGATATAGGAATTATCTGATCTAGCTGTTGCTCCTACACAGTAAAGATAGTTTTTTTTTCTGTTTTTGTCTTCACTACTTCCAATAAGAACTGTGGCTGAATTTGACTGTATTCCTAGAAAAGTGATTACTGTATTTATAGTAGAGCTTTATCAAGGTTTTTGTATGGCCTATATTTATATCATCTCCTTCTCCCCTCTTTTCCTAGCTGTATCACCTTCTGACCACTACTAGGTCTGGGATCTTGCACCCTAACTAGGACTGCTGCCTCCTACCCTACTCTAGGGAACAAAGCCAAACCACTTTCGGGAGTCTTTCTCCTGGAAAGATGCAAGAAAGTACGTTCTTCAGTTCTTGCAATTTTTAAATAACTTTTGTAAGCTTCTCTCTCAGTGTAACTGTAAAACCCAAAGCCAGGTCAGCCAGCAGCCAAACCTTGCTTCTCCCAACCAATGGACCAAACACTCCCATTAGTATCCCCAGCAACCTTCCTTACCTTTTTAAAGCTGTAAGCCCTGTGAGTAGCCACGGTTGCAGTACCTGCTGTTGCCACTAGGTGGCTCCCTTCTCCTAGGGATATTTCCCTCTCTAAACTATTTCTACCCAGTAAACTCTCTTTATCTTACCCTCTGTTAGCCCCATTGTGCTCCACCGCCTCTATCTACTTTCTCTACTACTTCTAGCATTAACTCACTCCTAACTCTCGCCATCAAACAAACTAATATCTCCTTGGTTTACTCACCTGTACTATCAGCACTTCACTGATTGTTTCACTGGAATCTCTTCTTGTTTGGCTCTTCCCACTCCGTTCACCCTTTGGGCTCACAACGCTCCCCTACCCTACCCCCAATTTCCACCCACCCCCAGGGGTCCTACATTTATCTCACTTGTAGGCACACCCCTTTCCAATCCACTCCAGTCTGATTCCTAACATCTCAAACTAACCTACTCTCTTTGTCAAAACCACACCCACCAATTTAACAAAACTACCTACTCCCCTATCTTAACACTATACCTACTACATCATAGACCTACCTTCTCCCCTACCTTCCGAGTGTACTACTACCCTACACCACATCTTCAAACTATATCTCACTTCTCTGCAAACCTCTATTCAAACCAAGATGCCCATATCAACCATCCATCCACAACTGAAAATACCTATCGCTCTTTTACTATTATCTTCTCTTATAACTACTTACATCCTAACCTCCTATGAATACTCCCTGAATTTTTCTCTTTCACTTCCCTCAAAATACACATCTACACCTGCAACATCCTTATCCCCAGCCTTCTTACACCCACCCTCACAACCCATCTACCTACTAGCCAAATACCATAGACTAGTACACTACAAGTTAAAAAAAATTAAATCCAAGAAAGCATTTGACTCTCTCTATAAACTTACCCAACAAAAACATTTCACACTCCTCCACTTACTACTAGATGGAGATATTCACCCCAATCCAGACCCACATCATAATAAAACCAAAACACAACAAATCCAAACCAAACCTTTATCTCTCTCATTCTCTAAACCCTCCAACTCACTTTCCATTGCCCATCTCAATATACGTAGTATTTGTAATAAAATTAGTCAACTCCATGCACTTTTAGAAACCCAGCAATTTGATATTTTATGCCTAATGGAAACTTGGCTGAAGCCATCAATTAAAGACATTGAAATTACCCCACCTGGTTATAACATTATTAGACTAGATCGCACTACCAGAAAGGGAGGAGGGGTAGCAATTCTGTATAAAACAAAACTCCAAATTATTCCTTTAGACCTGACTCTTACTCAAGATGATAATGCTGAATTAATTAGTTCTAAACTTAGAGTCAATACTACTAAATCCATAAACCTCATTTGTGCATATCTCCCTCCTGGAAATAATATCAACACCCTTGAACATATCCTTAACTAACTCTCTACCAAACTCCCTCAGGAAACACTAGTCTTAGGAGTCTTTAACATAGATTGGCATTCCTGTAACAGTGCTAACCCCACTTTCCATATCAACCTTTATGGCTTTAAACAACTCATAAATAGTCCCACCAGAACCAATAAAACAAACAATATGGAAACCACCTTAGACTGGATTCTTACTAATACTCCCTTGCAAACCTACCAATCAGGCACCCTTCCTGATGACCTTAGTGATCACTCTCTAACCTATATCATTAGATACAAAACTAACCTAACCTTACCTACCACTTTCAGAACTCTACATTCAAAAAAAACAATTTAACCCTGTTCAGTTTCAAGCTGAACTTTCACAATGTAATTGGGCCCCACTAAAACATCTCCCACTGAATGAAGCAGTGGAATACTTCAATTCATCATTCCTATCTATCCTAGATCAACACGCCCCAAGTCGTACCATTAGAACCAAAACTAAAACAGCGCCCTGGCTAACCAAGAATACTAAGCAAAAAATCATCCTCAGAAACAAATCTTGGGATAAATGGCGATCTACTAAAAACCAAACTGACCACCAAAATTTTAGAGAGCTGAGAAACAGTACCAAAAAAGCCATTCTGATAGATAAAAAGAACTATTACTTTCAACTACAGAAAACCACCAAAAAGGAACCTAAAAAATTTTGGAACAGTATTAATAATCTTCTAACCCCAGGCCAAGCAATTACATCCAACCCTCAAGATTCTGACCCTGACAATCCCACACAAATAGCCAATTACTTTAATTGTTTCTTCACCAATTCCATACAAACTCTCGGAAACCACCTATCTCCTGACACTTCTAAACTACTCTCACCTACTTTAAAAACCACTCTTCCTCCCCTTCACCTACAACCTGTATCTACCTCCTATATCCAATCTCTAATCCAAAAACTTAAACCTACCACCCCAACTGCAGACAAGCTTCCTGCAGAATTCCTGCAAAAAGCAGCAAAAGCCATTGCTTACCCAATCTCTATCCTAATAAATAGATCTATAAAAGAAGGTATTTTCCCTGCGATCTGGAAGATATCCCACATCATTCCCCTACACAAAGGAGGCAAGTCTAATGACTTCTCAAACTTTCGCCCCATAGCACTTCTATCTCCCTTAGCTAAAATTATGGAAAAATGTATCCACAAACAACTACTTAACCATCTCCTCCATAATAACCTACTTGCTAACACTCAACATGGATTTAGACCTTCCCACATATAACCATAACAATAATAAACTTACATCTTCTCTATTCATATACCTATCAAAAGCCTTTGACATGGTTAATCATAAACTTCTTCTGCACATACTAAAATCTCTTGCACTGGATCCCTCTTCCTTTACTTGGTTTACTTCTTATCTATAAAACCGTCACCAGGCAGTACTCTGGAAATATTCACTATCTGCTCTCCTCCCTATCTCTTTAGGAGTACCTCAAGAGTCTATCCTAGTCCCACTTCTATTTTCTATCTTTATTAATGACCTCCAATCAGCTATCCCTAACACTACCTGCATACAATATGCAGATGATTCCACTATAATTTGCACTGCTTCCTCTCAAACTGAACTCCAGTCTCTTACACAGAAAGCCTTTTCAACTGTTGAACAGTGGTTCTCTGACCGCTGTCTACTCCTTAACCCTAAGAAAACCAAATTGTTACTATTTTCACCTACCCATAAATCTACTTCTATAAACTTCTCTATTACTTCCACTGATAACACTCAAATTACTCCTGATTCTTCAACAAAACTTCTAGGTGTTACTATTGACAATAATCTTAACTATGATTGCCACATTAACAACACAATAAAAGTAGTTAATAAAAAGATTGGATCGCTGTACAGAATCAAACCCTTCCTTACAACTGAAGCCCGGACCACCTTAGCCCAATCACACCTTATCTCTACCCTTCTATATGCTTCCCCTATTTTCACTAATCTCTCTAAAAGTAACCTTAAGAAACTTACTACATCTTACCATAATATTGCTCGATTTGCCACATGATCTCAGTTTAGAACTCACCACTGTCTAAACTTAAAACAACTAGACTGGCTTGAACTTCCAAACAAGCTCATTTATCAACAACTCTTAATAGCCCAAAAAATTCTATATCAACCATCTAAAACACCAGTTCTCAGTAATCTCTTGACTCCCTACAACAACCTGAAACAACTACGTTCTTCAGACAAACTACTAGTTAATAGTACCAAAACTATTAATTCTGCAGGTAATTCCCTTTTTTCCAACTCCATAAATATCTCCTCTTTGGCCACTCTTCCACTCTTTAAAAAACAACTGCAAATACATCTTAATAAATTCTGGCTTTGCTCTTGTACCAACCCTGACTAACCTGCCTTCCTCATTTCCTCTACCACAATTCTTCCTTCTCTGCTACGATATCCTGACTGACTTCCTCTGACATAATATCTTTCTAGATATTACTGATCTCATATAAGTTGTATTAACAAACAAACAAAAAAAAAATTTATATTGTCTACCATTTTTTCAAAACAATGTATTGATACACTGTATGTTTAGATACTATCAAATTTCATATTGAAAGACGTTAACGATTAACTAGAATATTTTCTTGTTATGGATATTTTTTACTCTTAGATGTGTATTACCTATACTAAAATCTTCTTATCCTTTATGCTTACTGCTTTTGTTTTATGTGTATTTGTATTCTCTAATTTTGTTTTAACCAATGGAGCTTTTCTCCCAGGGCCTCCACTGAAAATGGACATATATCCAGCTAGACTAGCCCGGTCAACAAATGTAAAATAAAATAAAATAAAATAAAATTATATATATATATATATATATATATATATATATATATATATATATATATATATATAAATATGTATGTGTGCATGTGTGTATATATATATGGTTCCCATTCAGAAGCCTGAAACATCATAAGCCTGAAAATCAAAATCCTGAAACCAAAAGCCTGAAAATTCAGAATCCTGAAAACTCAAAATCCTGAAAGCCCAAAATCCTGAAAGACCAAAATCCTGAAACTCAAAATCCTGAAAACACAAATAATGCTAATATGTCACTATAAAGACACTAATATCTACCAACTGACCCTGACCCTAACCCTAACCCTAAGGTCCGTCACTATCGCACACTCACCTGCCCCCTGCCCTAAACCTAACTCACTTAAACTGCCCCTAACCCCAATATTTGTCACTATTGCATACATGCCTAACCTGCGCCCTAACCCTAACTCACTTAAACCGCCCCTAACCCTAAAATAAAACCATCCGCACACTTACCTGACCCCAACGCATGACCTAACACCACAGGGCTAACAATAGCAAAGCCACAATGACATCAGTATGTCTATTTTGTGTTTTCAGGATTTTGAGTTTCAGGATTTTGGTCTTTCAGGATTTTGGGCTTTCAGGATTTTGAGTTTTCAGGATTCTGAATTTTCAGGCTTTTGGTTTCAGGATTTTGATTTTCAGGCTTATGATGTTTCAGGCTTCTGAATGGGAACCATATATATATATATATATATATATATATATATATATATAGATATATATATATATATATATATGGGTCTACTTTAAAACACCGACATGCAAAACACAGACAATGAGAACATCGAGACCGGAAGATCAACAACTGAGATGACCGACAGTTTAAAAGCACGAAACTTCACATGCCCGACAAACCACAATCCTGACAATCAACAAAACAAAACAAATACCTTTTCCGAAAAACACACACACAACACAAGCACAACAAAAACCTTACAAACCTACACTAAACCTTACATAGACAACTATCTTTGCACTAACCTTAACCCAAACCCTAACCCTAAGGTCCACCACTATCACACACTCACCTAACTCGCGCCCTAACCCTAACTCACTTAACCTGCCCCTAACCCTAAAGTCTGTCACTATCATGCACTTACCTTACCTGCACCCTAACCCTAACTCACTTAACCCACCCCTAACCCTAAAGTCTGTCACTATCGCACACATATCTTAACATGTCGGTGTTCTCAGCGTCGGGCTTTTAAACTGTCGGTCATCTCAGTTGTTGATCTTCTGGTCTTGGTGTTCTCATAGTCAGTGTTTTGCATATCGGTGTTTTAAAATAGACCCATATACATATATATATATATATATATATATATATATATATATATTCTTATTTTTTACATATTTACACATTTATAATATTTACATATTGTAACATCAATCAATAAATTAGTAGTCCCATTTTAAGTATGTCCCCTCAGTCTTTAAACAAGAACCAAAACCATATTTTTTCCAGTATCTTTGACAAAGTCCATTTTCCATAGCATTTGATTTCAGTAAGTCTTTCATTCTGTATGACCCATGTTACATAGGATACAATTTTATTTTCTTTGCTTTATTCTGGGATCTAGTCCCATATAACCCATACTCCATCATGTCGATGTTTAACATTTCAAAATTTTAATATGCTTGAATCAAATCATGTTTACAGATTTCTTTCCACAGCTTTTGAATTCTTTCACATTTTAAAAAAAAAATGTTCTGCAGTTTCCAATTCTTTACATTCATTACATATTCTATCCTGTTTTCTCTTATATGGCATATTTGCCACCACTGGTAATTTTCCTATGGGCAACTTCCACAAAAAATCATTACATTCTTTAAAATTTTTTTTATAATTTCTGTATCTCATCATTATTGTTCTCTTCTTATCTATGTCTAACTCCTTCCATGAATCCACCAAATAAAAGACTCTCATACTGTAAACTTACAATTCTTTGCAATCACATTCTTTTTTAATTTCCAGAATACAATTTTGCTGTAAAATTATTTCATTTCTTCATTCAAAACACTTTTACTTCTTTTATCAATTCTATTTCTTCTTAAATTTCTCTATATTTAAAATACATTATGGTTTCTATCAAATTTTTATTATTTTTCATTACTCCTTTTAGTACTTTACACATACTTAAAGAGGCTGCATGCACAATTGGATTAATCAGCCCCAATCCCCCTTGTTCATCCTTCATATATAAAATTCCTCTCTTAACTGGGTTCAGTCTTGACCCCCAAATGAAAATATTATCTGCAAAATTTATTTTTCATATTTCACTGGCATCATGCAAACATTTGCTATGTAAGCTATTTTACCTATTATTATGGTGTTTATTAAATATGCTTTCTTCTTGTATGAAAACCTACATGTCCTCCAGAATGTAATCATGTCTTTGATTTCTTTAATAATTTTGTTCCGTCGTTCATGTATGTATTCTATACTTCCAAATAATAATCCCAAAATATCTATACTCTTCTCATTATACTCCACACCTTCTATAATAACTTCATACCTAAATCCTTTACTTTTTACTTTATTTATGCTTAAACCAATTTCCTTCAACTGTGTACTTAATTTTCCATTAATTTTTTCCATCCTGGCTTTATTTTTTGCCATTACTACAAAATCATCCTCATAAGTATACATTACTGGTGACTGAATCCCCTCTATCATTCTATACCCTCCCCTTACTTGATGCTTTATTAATTTCCATTACTACTGTGTTCATGATTATAGCAAAGATCATACTGCTTGTAGGACATGCTTGTTTTATACCACATTACATTTTCAAATTATCCGCAATCCAACCAGTTACATTCAGTCTTACATAATTCGTTTCATATATTGATTTAGTTATTTGTAATATTTTTTCACGTATGTTATATGCTTGCAAAATACCCCATAATGCTTCATTTTGAATATTATCATATGCCTTTGTAACATCTGAATCATGATTTTTGTTTGCACTTTTTATTAATAATATCATCAATTACTTCCTTTATTATCCACAATAGGTCCTGACTCACTTTTCCTTTTCTCCCAAACAAGTTCTGATTAAGTAGTCTTTCTATTTTACATTATAATCTTTTAGACATCATGCTCATGAAAATGTTATGGTTTGTGTTATTCAATGCAATAAGGCACCAATTTTTAATTTAATCTTTATCTCCTTTCTTTAATACAAATTTTATCACACCTGTGCACATTTCTTTATACTTAATTTATTTTTCTAGCTATTCATTCATTATTTCTATAAATGCCATTTTTTTGCCAGTCATAAACTTTTTATACATACTAAATTCAATTCAGTCCAAACCTGTCACTGAATTAACATTAAAATCTTTCAAGATCTCATTCAACTCATTTATGTTTATTTTTCTAAATATTCACTATCTTTCTTATTTAATTTTCCCCATTGTAAATTTGGTCTATGTTAACTTCTTTTTGCTATATAAATCTAATACATATTTTTTAATTATTTAATATATTTATTTTTGATTCTTGACATGTTTCTCTTCTTTATTTTTTAATTATCTTTATATTTCCTTGTTTTACTTTCTTACATGAGTATGGTGCTACTTCTTTTTTTCCTTGCAAATGATATTTTTGCTTAAATAATTTATTAACCTTATCCTGATTTCTTCTACATAATTCTTTTTCTTTTCATAAAAAATGTTTTCTCCTCTATTAAATCTTTAAATATTTTTGACTTAATATTTTGTATTCCATTTTTTTTTCTTTTCTTTTCTATGCATTCTAAAATACTTTTTTTCTATTTCTTTTTAAACTGACTCCACCAAATTGGGCAATTTTCATAATAATTTTCAAGGCTGCCAGCCTAGCCAGATAGAATTTTATAGATAATTCAGTCATTTGCAAATATTAATGTAAGCCACATTGTCTTAAATGGAAAAATGCTGCTATATGTGGAACTGCAAAAATGTAACAACAGTGCACTCTGCTGACCAAGTAAAGCATGTTGTGACCCTTTGATGTAAACACGTCTCTGACTGGTCTAGATGAAGGAATTCTTGCTGTTGTTTTAAGGCCAGAGTTAATGGCCAGAATTTGCATGCATAAATGTCCTTTATTGCTCTGGTTTCTGCCCAGAGGTGAAGAATGTAAATATAAATGTAATTTCTGTTAGCCTGGGAACCCAGGGAAGTGTGAAGCATGATGTAATGTGAACCAGGAATGTGATTTGATTTTAAAAACAGAGAGAATCTGAGAGCATTGAGCATTTTTGTCTTGACCATCTATCTCAGCACTGCATTTGCTCTGTATGTAAGTTTATCTTAGATTTGTGTTTTCTCTCTGAAATAGCTAGAATCTAGAAAGATTAAACTGCGTTTTTCTGTGATATCAGAACTGTACTACTGAATTATTTTAAGTATTTATCTGTGATCTCTGAAGTCTTGACTTGCACTGTGAATTAAAAATGTTGTCTTGTGTTTTGACTATTTGTTATTAAATATTTTTAAACCCTTTCAACTGTAGCTGTTTTTGTAGAGATAATTTAAGCTATTTAGAGTACTTGCATGCCTTTGGTAAAACTCTACAAAGCCACTTAAATAGCTTTAGCCCTGGGCTATACTACCATTTGGATAATAATATTGCACAGTAATAATTGGACACCCTTTTAAGGGCCTTTGAGTAGCTGATAAATATTAGTGGGTGTTGGCAGCTGTTACTACCATATAGTCTGGGAAAAGGGGGCACAGCTGGAGAACCTGTGCCAGCCTTCCCCAGGAGTGTCTGTGTGGTTATATAAACTCTTTTCAAAGTGTGTGTGTGTGTGTGTGTGTGTGTGTGTGTGTGTGTGTGTGTGTGTGTGTGTGTGTGTGTGTGTGTGTGTCAGCTACTTGGGCAGCGACATGAAGCACTGGTTGGACAGAGAGGGTGCTGGAGGTTATAGTTTGCCCACTAGGCTGAGATCTGGACCCTATAGCTGTGAGAGTGGGGAGTCTTATTGGGGACCCAGGGAGCAAGGGAGCAACCAGCCCCAGACTGACTGTGATCTCTGTGTGCTCTTAAGGGAAATTGCACTTTACTGTCTGTATTTGTTATCTTTTCCTATTATATGAGATGCCTCTCACTGGTGTTAGTGGTGTGGATTGAGGCTCCTTGATTGCTGGACCAGAGCACATGTGTCCCAAAAATCAATACCAGCATGTTGTTATAATGCTATCATTTCTTTTCATTATCATGATTCTAATTCTTTTTCATCCATTCTTTTTATACCTTTCCTATTTTAATATATCCAAATTCACAACCGAGAGGTAGCAAGCATGTCAAAACATTTCTATAAAAAACTGTTTTATTTAGGATAGGTTAGCACTTTTGTGCCTTCAATGGGACTTCATCAGACATTTAAAAAAAAAAAAAAACAACCACATTTAAAACTTTTCAAGGATTAAATCAACAACAATCTATCCAATAACAGTTACTTCATTAATTAATTATGCTCAAACAATTAATATGACTTCTGTTCCAACATTTCTACATATATAAAATCTCATAATGATATATATATATATATATATATATATATATATATATATATATATATATATATATATATATATATATATATGTATAGGAGTGCTACAGAATCCTGAAAGCCCAAAATCCTGAAGACCAAAATCCTGAAAGTTCAAAATAATGAAAACTCAAAATCCTGAAAACACACAGGATGCCAACACTCACTATAATCCAGCACAACTACATACAGATACATATTACCCTTCAACTATATGCACATGGGGTGCAGTGGGGCTTGGCCCCCTGGTTATACTTGGAGAACAGTAATATAGTTTGTGTTTTAGTTGTTTCTGTATGTACTTGTGGTGGAATATAGTGAGTGTTGGTATCCTGTGTGTTTTCAGGATTTTAAGTTTTTAGGATTTTGAACTTTCAAGATTTTGGTCTCAAGATTTTGATCTTCAGGATTTTGGGCTTTCAGGATTCTGTAGCTCTCATATATATATATATATATATATATATATATATATATATATATATATATATATATATATATATATATATATATATATATATATATATATATATAGCCAAAACAAGCTAAATAACAAGGCTGCAAGCACTGTACTTGGTGAATAAGATTATGGTTTCCATTAAGCAGTAGCTATTATTTTAACTGGAACTATTCCAGAATAGATCCAGTTAAAATAATAGCTACTGCTTAATGGAAACTGTAATCTTATTCACTATATATATATATATATATATATATATATATATATATATATATATATATATAAATTCTCTAACTATTCAATAATAAAATATCCATGTAGCGAGATAAAACCATTTTCATATTGATGTGCTGCGCATATAAAAAGCATTTCTATTCAAATTAATTTTTTGTACATGCACTTGTATTATTACAAATGGTCCGTTGGTGGCAGCATTGATATGCATTAAACTGTAAACTGATGGTGCTTCAATGAATCACTAAAATATATACATAGGCAAAATTCCCTCTCCTAGATTGCATATACATATGTGTTCTCTACAATATCATCAATGCTAAATTAAAATCCATAAGGACTAGTTAGACCCACCTATTAGACCCATTTTGTCTAGTAGAGAATGGTGAACAGAAGCCATGTTCATATATATTAAGAAACAATTAAGACCAATAGTGGATGAGACCCCCACGATTATTAAAGATACTAAAGATTTTCTTGAAACACTATCAGATTATGTTCTTTCTGAAGATTATGATGATTCATTTTTGTTAGTTACTTTAAATGTAACTTCATTGTTTACATTCATACTGAATGAGACGGGTTAGACGTTTTTTGAATAACAGAGATGTACAGAGAGATAAGATCTTGATGATAGGCTCATTATTGGATCTAATTCTGAACAATAATGTTTTTTCTTTTGATGGTAAATATTTTTTGCAAATAAAGGGTGTTGCCATGAGGACATTGTGTGCAAAGTCTTACTTGAACATAGTAATGGCACATTGGGAGAATGAATATATAGTGGACAAGGCAGAAATTAAATGCCACATACCCTACTATAAGACGTTTGTAGACAAAGTCTTCTTTCTATGGAATAGCTCTGAATCTGAGCTGGAATGTTTTATACAGTATTTGAATTCCACCACTGATTTTTTTTAAATTTCACTGGAAAGTGGAGCAGAGATAAAATACGAGTTCCTGGATGTATTACAACATAAAAATGACAATATGATACAGATGATTTTTTTAGGAAGGAGTGCAGGAAGAACAATTTGTTGCACCATGGCAGTATGTACCCCCCTTATATATATATAAGGATTTCCAGGCTCACGAGCATGGATATTAACTGTAGTAAAGCGCTTATGAGTTTAGAGGATGAGTTAAAAGAGAAGGTATATATGAGAGATGAATATATTAAATTAAGGGAAGAGCAGTTTATAGACAGAAAATCCAGAGGCAGACCGTTCTTTAGAAATAGGAGACTGCAAGGACAACAACAAGTAACAGCCCATAGAGACAGTGGAAGTAAATGCAGGGTAGTGATTCCTTTTTCAACAGACAATAAAGCTGCCAATGATATCATCACTAAGAACTGAGACATTTTAATGACTGATGACAAGATCTAGAAAGTGGTAGGGATTAAGCCCAGTTACTCACACAAGAATAATAAATCCCTCAAGAGACTCCTATGTTATGAGAAAGAAGTAGGCAAGAAAGCGAGATCTGAGTGAGTAGGGACTTTTGGGTGCAGGAACTGTAATTTCTGCAACTATATGGCCCATGAGTGCAGTTTTAGACATTAGACCACACATAAGGTCTTTTATTTAAACCATTTTGCCAATTGTAGGTCCAGGACTTAGTGTATCTGGCCAGATGCACTAAGTGCCCCTAGTTCTATGTAGTGAAAACAAACAGAACCCTTAGGGAGAGAATGAGGGAGCACTTATACCCTATTAATAGGGAAGATGAGAGAAATGCTCTGGCCAGAAGCACATTAGCTAATGATGAGTCACATAAATTTGTGTTTTTGGCCATTGAATTAATTAATATAAGTAGCAGGCGAGGTCATTTTAAAAATCACACCGAAAAGAATGAGATTAAATGGATAGTTAAGCTGCAAGTGAATAGAACTTATGGACTCAATGGTTTAGTCTCTATTAAACCATTTTTGATAGATAAGCCACTTAAACATTGATCACAGTCTCTGAAGATAGGAGACTATGTCTTTTATAAGTTGATTGATTTATTTAAAGTAAACACATAAGAAGTAGCATGTACTACATTAGATAGTTAATGTGTTGCAGTAGTTTTAATTTAGCATTGATGATATTTTAGAGAACACATATGCATATGCATTCTAGGGGAGGGAATTTTGTCTATGTATATATTTTAGTGATTCACTAAAGCAGCATCAGTTTACAGCTTAATGCATATCAATGCTGCCACCAACAGACCATTTGTAATAATACAAGTGCATATACAGAAAATGAATTTGAATAGAAATGCTTTTTATATGTGCAGCACATTAATAATATAAAAATGGTTTTATCTCACTACATGGATATTTTATTATTTAATAGTTAGAGAAGTATATATATATATATATATATATATATATATATATCCTTATGAGATTTTATATATGTAGAAATGTTGGAATAGAAGTCATATTAATTGTTTGAGATTAATTAATTAATGTTATTGGAGAGATTGTTGATGTAATCATTGAAAAGTTTTAAATGTGGTTGGTTTTTGTTTTTTTAAATGTCTGATGAAGTGCCAGTGAAGGCACGGAAGAGCTAACCCTATCCTAAATAAAACTGTTTTTTTATAGATTTTTTTTTGCCTTGCTTGCTGCCTCTCTGCTGTGAATTTGGATATTTGTGCAGTTCGTGGACTTTTACAGAGGCACTTAATCTCCCAGTGTCTGAGGAGTTTTTACTTCTATTTTAATAGATTCCTCATTTTCATAAATTCTTATCCAAATTACCACATGATCAGAAACCCAGTATATTTGATTCCTTTTTGAGTAATTTTTAGGCCTTCTGATATTAAAACATAATTAATTTCTGTCTTAATTTCAGTTTTTTTATAAATCTAATGTTTATTTTCCCATATTTTTAATTTTTCCAATTTTCATAATTTCAGTAATCATTCTAACATCACAGTTGTTCTTTTCATTTCCCAAATTACAAAGTCACTTATTATATCTATGTTAATACATACATAATTAAGTATACTTTTAAACATTGTTTCTCTTTCTTTCTTTTTTGTTACCTATGAATATAAAGCAATTTGTCTATATATATAATTTCCCCATCTTAAATCTACTACTGTTATTTGGCCCAGTTCTACTATTGTAATATCTAACATTTTTATATTTTCTTGGCAAGATATACATATACCTGCGCATGTTTCTTTCACTATATTCTAACTAACAGTACCATTCCAAAGTCTTTCTGTTTGCACTGTTTCTTCTTTTGGTAATATTCTTATGTCTTCTAACATTATTACTTGGACCTCTACTGCAGCACACCATTGTAAAATACTAATTCTCCTTTTAATATTCATCATACTGTTCACATTCAAAGCTATTTTCAGCTTTATAGAACAGTTATTAAAATGATTTTCTTATCTCTTACCTTTCTTATTTTCTTTAACCATTATATTTTTATTTTTTTTTCCTTCCTTCCCTTTTTTCCTGTTAAATTTCTCTTGCCTTTTACTATATGTCACTCTGACTCTTCTCCACTTGTTTCATGTCTTGCTTTCTTTTTCTTTCTCTTTCCCTTTAAATTTAAATACCCTTTCTATGATTTTTTTCATGTTGTGTTGTGCGTTCTTATACAGCATTTTCTAAATCTTTTTCTTGTATAATTTCACCCTCATTTTCATGTTCTTTTTCATTTTCTTGCATTTCTACCTGACATTCTAACCATGAATGCTTTTGTGAAAAGCAACACTAGTGTGCATTAATCTGTCTTTACTGACCAATATGCATTTGTGAAAAGCAACACTCATGTGCATTTGTTTAAAGTAAGTTGTAATTCTTTACTGTTGCTGTTTTTATCATTATCAGACATTTGAGGTGTACACAGTCAATAAACCAACTGTAAGAGACAAGTATGGTCATCAGTGTATTAGAATGACAGCAGTTTGAGTGGTCTTGTATTGATGAAATGTTGCAAAATAGTCAATTTTATTATTGATTAATAAATTTTGTTTCTATAAAATACCCTCAGACATATTTTGCTTTATGAAACAATAAATACAAGTTAAAATAATCAGGGAGCCAAATCACATATGGTCCTAAGGGGCAATGATTTAAAAAATAGCCTGGAATTCAAAAAGTACCTAATACATCACTAGGCATCACCCATTTTTTCTAATCTTCCTGACTGGCTCAAAAACTGCACAAACCACTATTTGAACAGATGTCATGTAGGTCATAACCAGACCTCTATCTCTCTATGCCACAGAGCTAGACTAATGTTACTTTGTTAAATTATATAAATATATGAGCTAATTTGACCTTTATAAAAATAACATGAAATCTTGAAGGTAAACTGATTGCAATATCATTATGTTGTTTACTTTTATGCGTAAATGAACTATCTTGTCTTTTACACCAATGACATTACATCTTGAATTTAAACTGGGTACAGAATAAAAGGTCGCAAACTCATATCAAATTATTCTCGATGTGTTAATCACAAAATATATACAGACAAGTACTTAATACCAGCTTTAATACCTGAGATGTCTCCTAAATATTACAACAGGACAAAGTAGCAAACTCTTACAATATACAAACTAACATTTTATTAAATAACTACTAAGAAACAATTCCAGTGAATTCCTTCACAAGTGTTTTAAAATACAAATCAAACATATACCTCTTGCTACAGTAATACCTATATGGATACTCTTCTCAATTTAGAGTATATGACAAACTAAACATAAGGCTTTTAAACCTCTTTGTGTTTGTAGTAGCTTCAGTAATACATGGAAATTAAAAGTGAGACAAATAATAAAGAAAGAATGTGAGACTTGTGTTTATCATAGAATACAAGGATCTGAATTTAGATATTAACAGAAATGATGAAGGACTTCAGCCAAAACATTTTAAGTAGTTGTTTCATAACATTTTAATTCATGTAGTCTATGTGTTTGCCACTGTAATTCTCCACATATGCTATTTTTTAGTGACATTTCAGACAGTCACCACTTCTGACATTATATAAACTTCATGTTTAGTTTCAATTATCAAAATCTTTCCAGTTTGTATTGGATGCCTAGACTGGCCTCCCAGATCTCATACGTCCTCAGATGATAAGATGGTTTATTTTATTTTTCTTATGCTTCTGCATAATGGCTCCATAGAAAAATGAAATAATCATATAGGTTATATGCAAAATGTCAAGTACTTATATTTTTCCTCCCATTTCTACTTGTTGCATAGCTGAAGCATATAAATATCTCTTACTTGATGACTAAATATCAGTTAAAATATCTTTCTATATATCTATATATGAATATACATACAAAAATATCACACTATATTGCAGCTGCAGTGCCAGGGCTGATGCAAGTCTAAGGAAAACCAAATTAAAAATATTATGTGTTTTTTTCCTTCTACCTTTTTAATTCCTTGCTTGTAACACATTATGTGTGAAAAAATGCGTGCAACTTTGTGACCTTTTCTCTTGCAAATGTAAGCAGGGTGAAAGGAAGGGAATGAACCTGTTTGAAGGTATGACCACTTCCATCTCCTGTGCTAGCTGGTCATAAATGCAATTACTGTCCAGTTTAAAGGCATTGCTGACCAGAATTCTGAAAAGAAAGTGAGCATTAAAATGCAGACAGATAAGATATCTATGTCAACTTTCTATGTATTGGTGCTCTCTTTTGTCACTGGGCTGCTGTGTTATACCCTTTTCTTTACTTACTTTTGCTTTCTTATAGTGGTAGTGATGTAACAGCTTCGGGTGAGCAGGACACAGCCATAGACATGAAATATGCATAAATATATTGGACTCCTTATTGAAATATCGGCACTCAAAATACCGACTGCTGACAAGCCAAAGAGGTTGAAAATCAAGGAGAAGAGTGAATCTCAAAGATCAGTTTTCTCCTTTAGACTTCTTTTTTGCAGGCAGGCAAGGTCCCCTGCACCCCCGCATCCCCTGAACTTATATATACAATCTCTAAGATTGCCATATCTCAGAGGAAATGAAATATATGCAAGTCCATTCTTTTGGCCATTCAGTCTCCGTGTTTTGAGAATCACCCTACCAGATCCCAACATTTCAAATGGTTACCTTATATTAGCCATGGACTTTGTTCTAGCTTGTCTTTGCTTGTAAGATATTTAGGTGACTACCTCCCTGTAAACCTGCTATCTACAATTTTTGTCTGTTATTTTATCAAAACTTGTAACAGTGAACAGTTCAATACTCGTTAAGTCAGAGACTGTTATTTGTAGATACAGGTTGTCTTTAAATATTCTTGTGTGTTTAACTAAATGTACTTTTATACTTCCAGTATAATTATACTGTAACTACACTGCTGCTTTATTGTTCAAGTAAAGTTTATTCACTTTTATGCTTTAGTATCTGATCTGTATAATAATCAGAAAAAACTAAATGAAAACTCCAGCCAAGCTAGAACTTCCAATGAGTGGCCTCCCAAATCTCCTGTAACAGAGGCACATGGGATATATGCAAATGACCCCTATGAACATCAGGTGTTTCAGCTATATGGCGATTCATATTGCCCATGTGTATTATTGTTATTTATTATCTGAGAGAATGGGTGTCGTTTACCACTGTAAACTAAAAAGTTATAATGGCTTCTGTTCCACTTAGCGTAGATCATTTAGGCCTAATGCCAGTAAAATATTAATGTGTAGAATTTCATATTTGACTTAATTAATGGCCTCAGGTAACTGGAGGACAATGTCCATTCCAGGGGTTGGCAGTAACACCAAACCAAGTAGAAAGTTGTGGAGAATTGGGTAATTCTACTAGCCTTTTCTAGGAATAGTGTGCATGTTTGTGCAAAAACAGTTATTTGTGCGAAAGGCACTTACCTTGGATAAGGGGCACTGGTGGATACCATGGCTCATAGAGAAGGTAGTTAGAAAGGGGACTGGGGTGCAGCTCTGAGGATGGCCTATGTGCAGTCTAATAAGAGTGTGGATGTTGACAGCTCACTGACACAACAGCAGTGCATTTTTTTGTGTTCTTGGACTCATGTTGCATTTTCTGAATTCATTACTGAATTAGACTTGTGAGTGCTATATTTCTTTCATTATAACTTGGATGCCAGTAGTGTGTCTCAAGAGACCATCCCTCTAGGGATATAAATATTGAAGATACAAGAAAATAATTAAATAAAGTAACCCCTGATCTTTTTGGTAAGTGATACTGGATCTTTTATATTCATCTAATCTACCATCAACTCAGGCAGATGGGACCTCAGTTTAACATCTCATCTGAACATACTGGATTTGATTTTTCAAAGACAACATTCTTCACAGGCCATGTTTATCATATAATTGAACAAAAAGTGCCAATTTTGGTAAGCAATTTACCTTTTGTTTTTATGCTTTGAAACAGTCAACAGAGACAATCAATGCTGATAGTCAACCATGGATTAAAAGAGAAAAGAAGAAAAGCCAAAGAAATGAAGAGCAACAACGTTTATTTGATAAACAATACAATACCCACTAGATGCTGACAAAAACATTACAAAACTCTATTCTTCCTCCCTCACTATGATTCTTGATGGTTATACTGAGTGCAGTTTGGGCTGTACTATACAATTTATATACACATTTCAAGCATATGTAGAACATTGCCTTGCTTAATTTCATGACACAGAAATAACGGCTTTGAATAATTTTATATTTTTATCTGAGGATTTCAGGAGGTTGTTTGAATAGTCCGAGAGTTACTTTTGCATTTGACAGGTGCAGTAGGAGCAGTTAAAAATTATTTTGTTGTAGCTTGCTGCTGGTATTATAGTGGTGGCAAAATAGATATTACTAGTAATTATTGTGAATACTTTCTTTGTAGTAATGATGTCTTATCATGAATACTAACTTATTCTGCTCCACTCTACAAGTCTAACCTTCTCCAGTTAAATTGGACTATAAACTTATGTCATTTACCCTTAAAACCATCATACTTTCCTTTTACTAATGCTTTCTTATTTAATGGCTTCATACTTGGACCTACTGGAGACAATTACCATATAAACTAACACCATACTCATGGGGGACCTTAATTAACTCACTATAGATTGGGAATCCTACATGGCCTCAAATCTACAGGCATAGAGATTCCTGGAGATCATAAATACAGACACCTTTGACCAAATAGTGAATACACCCACTAGAGTTCCAACATCATACTGCTCAATTGTCCGAATTATTGCCTCATAAGTTTGATCCATTCCTCATACAATTTTCAGTTTTCTGGCAAATCATTGAGGACTGAATTCACTAAATAATATTAAATAATGACAAACATTTGAGTTTTAGACTTTGTAGCCTTCAGAAAATACATACTAATGCAAAACCTGTTATTCTATCAATTTTCTAAGTTTATAAAAGCAATATTTAAAAATTTTTACCTATTTTTGGGCCTCCCCCATTATTTCTGGCTTTGACTGGATTTCTTGTGTTGAGAGGTTGAGAGATATGTCCAACATACTGGACCTTGTGCACACAAGTATGGGAGAACACTGCACTTTCCCATGTCTCATCCTCCCTGGTAAGGTTCAACTATAAAGATGTGTCCTTGTAAATTAAAATGAACTCCTTAATCCCAGTAAAACCATTAACAGTAACTATTTCAAGTAAAATTACTGATTATTAAGTTATATTTTTTCAAACTTCAGTGTCCTTCCAAACCTTAAAGAACATATCAACCTATGCTGAATTGTTATCAGAAACAATGTGGTGGCTCATTCATTGGGCCTGCTGATATAGCAAACCTGTTAGCAGACAAATTCAGTTCGAACTTTATCCCCTTTCATCCCCAGCCACCCCCAATAATAACTTCAAAAATAAACCCTCCAACTGTAACTAAGGAGTATGTACTGGCTGCATTCACTAAAGCCAAGAACATGGCCTCAGTAGGACCTGATAACATCACAGGATGCTTTCTGAATAGTCTAAAATGCAGCTTATCAGGACCCCTGGAGTTGTTTTTTAACTATAATCTTAAAATAGGCTTTGTGCCATGTGAATGGAGGACTGGGACTGTCATCTCCCGTCATAAGACAGGACCTTCAACAGATCCTGGAAACTACAGACCCACTAGTCTGACTAGTCTTATTTCTAAAGTCATAGAAAGAATTATCATGGAATCTATCAACAAGGGCATAGGAGACCTCCAGACAATGAGTCCATCCGGGTTTAGCTTTGTTAGAAGAAAGTCATGGTTACTGAATCTGGTGGACGTCTTTGAAAAGGTCAGAAAGGCAATGGATGAGGGAATAATGGTGTGTACTGTCTACCTATATCTGGCTAAGGCATTTGTTACAATACCTCACTCAGGCATTGTCAACAAACTTACAGAACTGGGTGCAAACCCCTTTATAACATTATGTATAGCTAGCTGGCTCATTAATAGAACCCATCAGGCTAGAATTGGGAAGACCACCTGCACAAACAGTCTAAGCACTATGAAGTCCTCTAGAACTCTGTACTAGGTTCACACCTCCTTGACATCTACTTCTCCGATGTCAAAGCCAGTGTCAAAGGCTTCTGCCTAACCAAGTTTCACATATATCTGCAAACTAGGAGCATGCACTCAATCCCCCCATGATGAGAACAACCTCCAGGATGGTCTAATACATACAAGCACTTGGTGCCAAAACCATGACTTAAAATTCAATACCAAGAAATGCATTACATAACTTTTTGTGAAGCTGGCCACCATGGGTATCTATGTCATCAATAAAATATCCCCAAAAGTTGGTTCACTAGTCTAGGAACTGGGAACACATGTAGATAGTAACCTAACCTTTGAAAAACATATATCCAAGGTAGTAAGAAAAATCCTTGTATGATGCTCAGCTTATAAGAAAGGGCATATCATCTAGGTCTAGAGAGGTCATCATAACACTGTACTTGCCCACTTCAGTATGTACCTGACCAGACACATGCAGCAACTGAAATGACCACAGCGGTTCCTTATAAAAAGAATATAGGGAGTGAACACAATGTAATATGCTGATTGCCTCAAAGTCCTGTCCTTTTACTCAGTATCATGTAGACTTCTGAGATGTGACTTTTGCCTGGCTTATAAGGCAACCCTGGACCCTGTTTTGATGAATCTTTTGCATATCCACAAAACAAATGCTTCAGAACTAGTAGATTAAAAGAGCTAAATTTCACTTGCAACATAAATAGGACATGTTGTGTCTCTCAGAGAATTCCCATCCATGTGAAGCAGAGTTCTTCCCTATACCTATTTAAGTGCAACTTGGACCAATGACTGGGCAATCGGAAATTCACCCCTGGTCTGGCTCCTACATCTGTGAAAGACAGAGGAAGTCAGTAAATCACCCTTTATAAATCAATTATAAATCAAATTTCTGGATCACATGTTGATTGTATGGCTAGGCTTTTAAGGGCCCTAGTAGTGGTACTAAGAAAGAACACGCGACACTGAGATGAACTTTTCCTTAATGGGACCTCCATGACAACCCAAATAACACAGCAAACATATTAATAAACTTGCTTCACCCAAGAAATATCTCTTCCAACATCACTCATCCTAGAATCCATTACACTTCCTATCACCACTAATGAACATTTTCTTAAGATGTTATCAAAAACTAAAAACGCTTCTTCCATGGATCCTTTTGACATACGTGGTTGCCTGTTATACAGGATTAAGCAAGCTCTAATCACACTTCTCTTTAAACTGTATAGCCATAGCATAGTTTCTCAAATTGTAGGTCAAGGGTGTGGTTATGGGACTCCACAAGGATAGTCCTGCTATGGATCATGTGAATAACAGCCTAATCAGCCTTATGAGTCTTAACTGTAAAGCTATGGTGTGTATCATAAGTGACCTCATTAATTATAATATTAAGAAGCTCATTAGGCTCAACCCCATGCAGTCTGGCTTCATCAAAGAATAATTACACCAGTTAAATTTAATTTCTTTGATAGGGTTATGCAAGCTGTTGATATATACAATTTACCTACATCTAGCTTAAGCATTTGATACAATACCTCATGCTTAAATTGTAATGAAACTGACATCTCTAAACACAGATCTTTATGTGGTAAGATGGAAAATCAACTAACTGAAAGGCAGAACAAACATAATTTTTGTGGCAAGTAATTCTTCAAATAGTAACTACAGTTAACAATGAAATTCCCCAACTACACTGGGTCCCCTTCTGCCTAGTATCCACTTCTCTGATATCAGAAAAGGATAACCAGGACTTCTGGTTAACCAGGCTTGCAAATGACTGCAAACCAAGTGTAATTGTCAAAACCTGCACTCCTCAGAAAAAGCCCACCCTATTTAACACCTGTTGCATAGAAAATGGGTATAAATTGAATGCTAAAAAGTACAGTATTATTTATCTGGAAAAGAGAAATCACCCACAACATACTGTATAGAAAGCGCACCCCTGCCAAATAAAATGATAATCAGGGACCTGGGTTCTTGGGTCAACAGTTACCTCTCCTTTGATCAGCACATAACTGTAGTCAGGAAATCCTTCTGCTTAGCAAAATTAATAGCCAAAAGTATTTCATCCATATCCAAAGAGGTTATCATTCCCCTCTATTCAGCGCTGATCAGATCTATTACAGAATAAAATGGTCCAGTTTTGTATGTTTCTCACTTGATATATCAACAGACTTGAAAAAGCCCAGAGGTTCCCTGCTCTTAAGAACCTTAGCTACCAGGACAAATTTAACATTTTGTCCCTGTACTCCATGTTTTATAGACTCCTTAGGATTTGTGTCATATTTACCTCACCATTACAAATCCAGGGGTCCTTGACTTCCTATATCTCAAGAGGCCAAGCAGCTCAGCTAATACTAAAACCAGAGACAAATGTTTGATCAGATAAACAAAACATGATGGATAGATATATTCACCATCTAGTGCTTCCCCTGTATGTTAAACAATGTGATTCAATATCTTCCTACAAACTAAACCTAGATGACTAGATGAGTGTTCTCAAATTTACCCTAAGACTAACCAGCCTTTCCCTCCTTGTGAAATGAGGTAAAGCCTTTGGATGAGTATTGGAAAGGCATGCAAGGTCTTTAGACTAGATGGCTTGGAATCTCTTATGAAATGGATGAAGTGAGACATGCAGTTCAACACCACATACATATACACAAAGATAAGGAGTATATGATGGTATGAAGAAAGCACATTAATAGCCTGCTTTACACAGAATTTCCACTACATTTTCATCAAAACTGCAGACAATTTCTGGACCTTCTGCTAGAATGCAAGACATATCTACTTAGTCAAATTGATCACAACTTTATTTACTGTACATAATGTTGGCTTTACCTGTAACTTCTAGTTTAAGTGCAACTTTTGAGATTCAGGGATGAAACAAAAAATATATGACACAAATTATGACTAGTTGCATAATTAATAGCTTAACACAAATACCATTCGATATGACCACCCAGCAAATACCAGTGAGAATTTTATTCAAAATTATCTATGGTTCAACCCAATGCCATACAACAGTTTGTAAATCGCTTGATTTTGGAAAGATTAATTGCATACATTTGTATTTCAAACAACCAAAAGGAATAGGACTGGAAAACAAAAGTTCAACAATCAATTACAGCAATGTACAAAGAAAAACAATAAATGGTGGATCTCACTCAACAAAAATGTATTACCCTTAAAACAGTGTATAAAAATACTCGCATACAACCAGCTTTCTTATATAGTCACATGAATAAGTCAACCAATCATGAAGCTAATTAAATTAAAGGTATATGCACCTAAAAACAATAATATAAATACACATAAAAATAAGAACAACCTATATGTAGATATATTCTTAAAAACAAATAGTTCTAAAACATTTTGATATATTCAAATATATTTGTTAATAGTGTTATACATACATTTAAAAAATGTAAATATATTTACAGTTTTGTCTGCCTTAACGTAAGAATAGGTTTAATACTTGCCAGTTCATTCAGTCCCAGGGGTTTATCAGCCTGAAGCCTCTCTATTTATATTCTGCTACCTTTATCCTATTAATAATATCTCCTCCTCTGTTACTCAGGGTGACCTCCTGAACTACTCTAAACTTAAATTCATGCCTCACACCAGTCTCATTAACATGTTTAGCTATAAAATGTGTAAGAACACCCCTCGGTATATCAGAAAGATGCTCTGAAATACTTTCTTTCAGTTTCCTACTAGATTCATCAATATAGAAGGAGTGGCAGACCACACAAAGAGCTTGATAAACCACATTACTAGTGCTACAAGTGGCAAAACACTTAAACTGATTTTTTTTCTGAGTGATAGGGTGAATAAAATCAATACTATTCAATACGTTTACAAAAAATACAATTATAGCAAGGTATTGTTCCTAATTTCCTACAAACTATTGTATTTTCTTGGTGCATTTCCTTATAATACAATCTTTCCTTAAGATTTTTTGATTTCTTGCAGGCAAAATGGGGTTCATCACCTATACTTAGTTAACTGAGGCAGTGCTTGCAAAATCCCCCATTTACTTTGAATTATTTTAACAATCTCTTTTATTCTAATATTATATCTAGTAACTTAGCAAACCAGATAATTTTGGTGCACAGTCGTAATTGTAGACATAGATGTCCTTTGCTCACAATTAGCAAAATACGGTAATGCCTGCCCTTCACCTTCATTAATAACATAATCATACATTTTGTCCAAGAGAGCTATATTGTGTTGTCTGCTGAAAAGCTCATCTTTTGTTTCCTGTAGCTGTTGTTTACGAGTCTCTATATCAGTTGTTAACCTGCTTACCCTTAAAAACTGACTTTTAACAATTCCTCTATAGTCATGTCTTAGGTGCGTGCTCCTTCTATGTAAAAATTTGTCATCTTGCACATCCCTTTTAAACAAACATGTAGAAAGGAAACTGACAGAACCTAAAAGTTCTTGCCACCCTTGTATTTATTCATTTATTTTTGACTACCAGGCAAGGGAACAGGTTAACAGTCATTTTCAGGCATGAACTTGGCCTAAAGGGCAAAATAACATACATGAAATTAAGATATAAGCAATGTGCAGAGGATGACGTAAACTAATTAGGTAAATATGGAAATGACATAAAAACATTATCAAAATTATGACATGAGCAAGTTGATTACAAAGAACAATGAGCAGATGACAAATCAGCTTGATTTGCTCTCTCTCTCTCTCTCTATATATATATATATATATACATTTATATATATATATATATACTATTTAAAGTTGGATGCTGCAAATGTACATGTTACATTTAGTACATTTTGTTCAATTAAGTAAACTATAAGTACCTGAATTTTGTAACAGATTTTGATGTAGTTACATCATTTATGGTTGTTGCATTGTATTAGTAATGCATGCATGGTCAATATAAAGTAGTTAGGATACAGCAGCAGCATCAGCAGCAGTCAGTTCAGTGGGAAATGTGAGACTTTACAGGCCATCTGAATAACTTAAGCATGAGCTGTGTAGACTAACCCTTTTCTTTGTAGGAAGAGCATTTAAATTCTTTGTGTAAATTCTACTGTAGTTTAGGTTTGAATTGTTCAAGGGAAGATTGCATTCTTACCTCAAATGTAATATAATTTTATGTTGCAGGACCAAGTTTAGATAAGGGTGCAGATTCAATAAAGCCTACACTAGCCATTGAAACCATGTATATGTTGTGATGCAATGCGCACACAGTAGTCCACTGTTTTGTATTCAGTAAGTGGCTCTACACAGTATGGAGAGCCGCACAATCATGGTAAGCACCATGGTATGCTAATTAGTGCATAAACCGCTGAATTATATGTTAAACAACCAATCCAAGATGTCGAAGCTATTCAACAAAATGTTAAGTAACCATGTAGACTCCATGCTGATTTTCCCTATGAATTACAAAACCTATTGGAAAACAGCCACAGAAATGAGTCTATACAAAAAGAATGTTAGGGTCTGTTGTTGCTTTAATGCATGTGTATGTGCAGCAGGCTGAAGTCTATGCTTCTGCTGCTATTAGACCACAGCCAAGAAGGAGAAGAGTTTTTAGACTGCATTTATTCACAATGTACATGAGATGGAAATTGCAGAGCACTATATGATGGATAGAGACACACTATAGGAACTCTGCAACCTCTGTTATCCTCAACTTAGACCAAAGGCAAACAGAGGGGAACCAATACCAGTGGAGACAAAGGAATGTGTAGCATTTAGAATTTTAGTTA